>NW_019384778.1:60562-238652 GCF_000671375.1 Centruroides sculpturatus
GTATATTTTTAAAGTAACTTCATATTATTATTAAATTTTATATTTAATATGGCTTTTACATAGAAATTTTCTATTGAATGTAAGAAAATACAAAATTATTTGAAGTACATTATTCAATTATTGATTTTTAAAAAATTATAAAACGTTTTGTTTTATTTTGAATAATTAAGATACTCAACTTATAATTTAATAATTCGGAAAATATATTTTTTATATTCAAAAATTTTTGTATTATTAAACGGAAAATGTGTAGATATATTCGTTACCTTTATTTATTTCATTAAAAATTTTAATTTAAAAATTAAAATATCCGAAAGTACTTGTAAAATAATTGATTGTATCGAAGTATAAAATGCAAATTAAAAATATATTTTAGTATGATAAAAAGAAAGGTAAACATATAAGATTCCGAATTTCTGCCGGTTTGGTTGAACTTGCAGAGTTCATTCAACTCTTCCAATGGAGAATTCTACGTTATTTTCCCTTGTGAACTTGTAATAATTAATTAATTTGTAAATGTGATATGTAGGCCTATATGAAATTGATCGCAGCATTCCTAAAATATAACATCCATTGTATAATTGTTCCAATTTTTGAAAAGTTGCGCAAGTTTACTGTTCTGTCGATTGACGTTTTATAGAATATGATGTCACTATTGACTCCTCCCGTTCCGTGTCGTAAGTTAGAAACGATTTTGTATTGATCTGACCTATATTTAGGCTACCGTCGGGAGTAATGATGAACATTTGTCAGTGACTTACGAACGATGCAAATATTATTTATATTTTACGTTGCTCGAAAGTTACCTTTCTTTTTATAATCATGGGTTATTGAACTTTTTCTTTTTCATTCCACTGCGTATAACAGTAATGAAATTAACGTATATAATCTGATTAACATCATAAATAAAAGAAAATAAATTCAGGTAAGCAGATATAATTTATTTAAAATACTTATTTAAATATTTTCATTATGTTATTAAAATTTATTAATAATATATTTCGGGTTTATTTTATAGTTACCAAGTTAGATAACATGGAGAGCGTCACAATTATTTTCTACAGAGTAAACAAATTACCTAGATTTTTCGATTTTCGTTCGTTATGTTTTTTAATCACGTTTCTTTTAGTATATTTAAAAAGAAGAAACCTACAAAAATATTTGTTTGCTCTTGTATTTGGGAAGTACATCGCTCCGGGAATGACGAAAAGACTCCATCCTTATAAAAAAGAATTATTTTCGTCTCTGAAAGAAATAATATCTCACGATCCAAAACTGAAACAGCGGGGACGTATAAGAATTTTAGAAATAGGAGTAGGGAGCGGTACCAACTTCCAATATTATCCCGACAATGCTCATTTGATTACGTTGGAACCTAATACTTTCTTTGAGGAGTATTTCAAAAGCAATAAAAATAAATTTCCGCACATAAAAATCGAAAAATTCCTTATAGGTGAAGCTGAAACGATACCGGATATAAAAGATGGATCCATTGATGCGGTCGTTTCTACTTTGGTATTGTGTTCTGTAAACAATCTAAATGGGGTACTGGCAGAGATAAAGCGAGTTCTGTGTTCGGTAAGTGATATTATATTTCGTGTTTTATGATTGAGACTATGCGCAGCAATTCTTTGCTTTCCAATATAGTTTAAGTAGATTTTAAATAAATTCATTCGTTATTGTTAATTATGAAATTTAAAGAAACTTTTACTTTCCCGGTTGTTATGTATACATTATATGTATCTGCACGTTTTGAGACTTCCTGATCCTATTCAAAAATAAAAACTGAAAAAAATTCTGTATGTAATTCTGTCTCTAATTAAATTTGATAATCATACAAATAAAATATATTTTCAAGAAAGAGTAGAACAGCGTTTTCAGCCTCAACCTTTTTAATCCTAAAGATTAGTAAAATTTAATGTCTGAAAAAATCTACACACCACTTAGTTATGTATGCCTAATGTGGATATTACCAACATTTGGGACATACTGTGCTTTATATAACATAATGAATCTAAAAGCATGTTTTGAATATATACGGAAACATAATTAATTAAATTGGAAGTAAATTATTAAAAGTGAATCATCATTGAACAAAGTTTTAATCTTTATTACTTTAAGTCAGCCTGCAGATCACCTATAGTCCTCGATAATAGGAGAGGTTGAGATGATGATGGGACAGATATAAACATACTTTCTTTCATTTTCCTCTTAGGATAAATGCTTCCAATATTTAGGAGAAAATATAAAATAATTTGAATTTTACTTTCCAGGCTGTTGTATAACAAAATATGACGATCGGTCAAATTGACCCTCAAGGTTTTTACATTTTTAAACTCAGAAGATCTTGAAACTTCGAGCAATACAAAAACAATTGGAGTTTTTCTCTGTATGTGTGCGTGCAAACGATTTTTTTCACTCACTTTGAAGCTTAATAATTCCTGTGCCATTTGTCGAAAATTTCTGAAATTTTGCAGGGGACTTTCTATATTACGGGAAAATATTTCTTGAAATTTTCAGGAAAATCGGACCATTGATCTAGAGGTGAGGCCCTATATCAAAAAGCTTCCACATTATGAAATATTTTTTACTCGTACAAAATTTTAGCTTACAAAAAATAAATGTATTTATTTCGAAAATTTTATTCAAAAATCACTTCTCCCAATATTAACGTGTTTTGATGTTTTTTTTTTTTTTAAATAAATTCTAAAAGAATAACCCAATTGACTTTAACTCTTTTCAATGTGTATATATTAATAAAATAGTTTCAAGAAATTGGTATTCCCAGCTCCCAACTCTAGATCTGGAGTAAAATACAAAAAAACTAATTTTTAAACGAAATTCTTTGAGATAAATATTTAATTTGTGTTATTAATCATAATTTTCATCGAAGTTAGATCGAAAGATCTTAATATATTGAAGAGGTGGTCGAGGATGATATTGTTAACAGTAGAATATTTAAAACGTATTTCATAAGTATTTTATTACTAATAATAAAATTATCTTTCTATTATTAACGGAGGAAAATAAAGAGAATACATTCCTTAAAAACCTGTATTATTTTATAGGGTGGAAAATTTTATTACTTGGAACATATCGGATATAAAAGTGGCACTTGGAAACGTTTCTTGCAAAATTTTGTTGAAATATTCTGGCGCCCGGCCAATGATGGCTGTCGTTTGTGTGCTCCTATTTCTGAAAGCATCAGCGAAGCGGGATTCAAAGAAATTTGCGAAAAAGAAGTTTATTTACAAGAAGAACTTTTTGTCCTCCGAAGAAATATTATTGGTGTAGCTATTGTTTAACATAATTAATTATGCAGTTTCTGTAATTTTAAACTGTGATATGCATTTTTGTTAACTTAAATCATTTAATACGCTGTATATTTTTAAAGTAATGTGATTTTACTATCGTTATTATTTTTATAGAATGTTTATAGAATTTATTCCGTTAACTTTTTAAATTTTTATTATATTAAAAGACGTTGAAATGATTTAAAGGAAAATATTAAGAGGAAAATAAACAATTAATAAACATATACGAAAACATTACTTGTAATTATAGAATTATAAAAAAATAAACAGTTCATTTGAAATTATTTGTAAAAATATATGCCTAATATGTATTTGAAATGTAAACAATTTAATTTTAAAATATATATAAAAATTACTTATTATCAAAGGGACATCGGATTGTGAAAAATTTATCAATAAGAAATAATCATTTGTATGAATGCTATAGAAATAAAACTTTAATTTTGAAACTTTTAAATATTTTCGCCTGTGCTTTGTCAAGATTCTTCAGGCACACAACACACAGCAAGAGCATTTTATTCTATGTTCAGGCATTTACCACACATATTGGACAAAAATCATTCTGTATATAAATTAAATGATTTTGTTCCATTCCATATGCAAATACTTAGAAAGGAAAAAAATCAAGCAATTAAATTTTCAACATTTGAATTAAAATTTTATTTATGTAATACCAGTGTACGTGATAAACCGGTTTATCAATAAAGTATAACTGATGTTATATTTTATTGTTAAATCGGTGAACTGTGTAACCTATGAATTTATTTTATTTATTTTTACTGAGTGATTTTTAGCTTTTAAAAATATTGATATTGCTCGTAGCCATAGATTAAGGACCTACAGAAAATAACTTTATTCACGATGGAAAGATTAATGAAATGCATTCCTTTTAGTAACAAATAATACATATAAAATTTTATTTATTTATTTATTAATCTAATTCACATTTATTACTTAAAATATGAACCGCAGGCTGTCCAGGTTTAATTGCTTTGTCAGGATCTGATTGACAAAATGTCTTCGTTTGAGCAAGTTTTTCCCTATAAATATAAATTAAAATTTTTAATTCTAAATAAATAATATATTAATAATAATGATATAATATAAGTTGTAACAATTAATAATTTCTATACGATTCTGTTTAATTAAATTAATTCAATTAAGGTTATGGTCTTGTTATGAATCATTAATACGAATATTATTATTATTTTTTATAAACAAAATAACTCACTCTTTCTGGATAACGTTCATAGGAACTAATTGAACATATTTGATATTAATTTTCTTAGTCTTAAGCCAATTAAAAGGATTGATAAAGTCGCCAAGATGAGGTTTCCAACTTATTGAAACAGATTTAAAATTTCCAAGATCTTTGTCTGTCGTAAACATATATACGTGACGGCTTCCAGGGACCAAATCAACATCACTAAACAGAAATTTAAGATTAGATAAAGTATAGACATTTGCATTTAATTAATTTATATTATTTGGCGAAATAATCGTATTGAACTTACTGCGGTGTTAAAGTTTGTGATGCATCGGTTTCCTCTCCATATATGACTGCTTCCAGTTTTCCTCTCATTTTCTGTGAATTTTTAACTTTGTGCAGTTTTACAATTATTTTGTAGTGATACACTGCAAATAAATCAAAATCATTTCATTATTATCGTAGATGATAATTGATTAACATAGATCTATTCTAAATTTTTCGGATAATTGATAATTCAAAACCACATGCTATATAATTAAAACTAGAAATGAGAGAATATAACTTTTTTCTCGAATACACGAATACCCCGAATATTTAATGAACTTAATTACTATATATAATTTATTTATTATTTAACTTTGTTTTATTTATTTCAAAACATTAATAAATTAATAAAGTAAAACAAAAATAAAAAGAAAATAATCTACTAAATTTTAAGAAATAAAACTTGAAATTCTTTGCTTTGATTTTCATTTTTAAAGTACCTTTATTTAAGGTATTCTTATCTCAAGTACAATAGATTAACTTACAATATATTACTTGTTTTCATTCTCACCTACTGCAGATTTTTATTTAGGAAAACAAGAATTCGAAAACGTTCGGTATATTCTTTTTGTCACAAATTATACCAGCTCCTTTTGGTACTTCCAGATTCGCCACTGCGATTACTTATGACGCGATAGTGAAGGTATTTTGTAGTATTCAGATATATTTTTATCAAAGTAATATTAGAGAATTCAAATACCGTTTTAATTAGAGATGGGCGAAAATTATTTTTGTATTTCTAAATTAAAACGATATTCAAACATATAAGCATTCAATAACTATAAGAAATGCTTTAAATATAGATTCAAAAATAGAAATTTTCTGCCAACGTTTATTCACATGTTTACAAAACTATGAATATTATTGGATATAATTATAAAATAAATATTAATAGATAATTTCAGAAAGGTTTTATTACTGTAAAAATAATTGAAACCCGAGTGAATGTGTTATGTTATAATCATTAAAAACCATGATTGTCCTACATAGATGAAAATGTAATTTATCAGTCTCTCCCATACCACTAGGAAAGATCTTAGAAATTATACGACACTAATACTCTGTAACACATTATTTCGTAGATATATTTATACCGGAATAATTATATGATAAAAACTTGAACATCAACTCACTAAAAACTTTGAATTTGAATAAAGCGCTTTCATCTACTCGTGTCTTCAATTACTTCAAAATTTTTTATGTACAGTATTTATCTATGTATTTTTCCCACAAGGATAACTATACGCTCTCTTACATATACACATACGATTTTTTATAGAAATTATATTCTTTGTCTACGAAAGGAAGCACCAAATTAATTAAATTTGATATCGCCTTAAGCGATCCTCGTCTTTATAGACAAATGTTTACGTTTTATTAAATGAAATTACATCAAATTAATTAAAATAGTATCAACAGTATAAAATTTTTGTTTTAAATCAAGAAAATTATTAATTATAAACTAATTACAAAAATAAGTTATGATCCATAATTTAGAAACTGTCTCGATTCATATAAATCAGGAGTCCCCAAATTTTTTTGTATGTCGATCCATTCAAGGATTTCTCGTCTTTTTATTAATCCCCTGTTTTTTTTTTACAGCTAGTCATTTAGTCAGTAATAAATAAATAAATCTGGTGAGACAGTATTAATCCACACATCATTTTTACACTGTAGAAAAGATTACTTAAGTTATAGTGTGTAAATTTACGTCTTGAACTGTCATATACATAATTCGTTGGACTAATAATGTTTAATGAATCTTTTCCAATTGACCCCTAATTGACTTCCGAAAATTAGGGGTCTTTAGTGTGAGGTCAATTAGGGGTCAATTAAAGTGTCGTTTAATTTATGAGATCTTTCATACTTTTGGGAGCCCCTGATATAAACGGTCAATAATGTGAAATTTCAGGTATACTAATTTACTGTATCAAATTAATAAAACGAAGAAATGTATGTATTAATTAATTTTGTTAACTTTTATCTATAATAAAACAATTTATTTCTTATTTTAAATAGATTTAATATGAAACAAAGTCACAAGGAATATTTAAAAAATCAAATTATTTAGTGTGAAATGTAAATCACCAGTCATACAAATACTGATAAATTTTACAGAATCCCTCAGATCAACAGTTTATTAATATAATCCCTAATTGTAGGGAAATGTCTAAGTCGAAATGTACCCATGACTTTTGTTTTACTATGAAAGCATTATTACTTTGATTAATATAAAGCTTTCATAGATAAAAGTAAACATAATAAGTTTCATATAATGTGTTTTAGTTTTATGCGTTATCACAGATAAAACATTTGAAGAATTGCCGGTTTTGAAAATAATGAGAATATTTCAGCATATACTTTCATTCTTAGAAGTGTTTTTATTAAAAGTATAAAAAATGGTAAGTCTCTAGTTAATATTTCTTAAAATCCTTTCTAAATAAAACGAAATTTATTAAATAATTGTGAGTTTAAATTTCTATTCTGAATAATGTTTGACGTGATTATCTTCAATAAAATTACCAACTTTGAAAATAATCTAATACTATAGCCTATATATTTATTATTATTATTATTATTATAACAAAATCGTCGTAGATAAATTTTAATATGGGTATCCTATATATGGGATAGCCTATTATAATTATAAGAAAACTAATGGAAAAACCATATTTTATTCTGGTATAAATTATATCATTTAATAAAAAAAATTAATTAAAATGAAATATTTTATTTTCTAATTATAATTATATCCGAAAAATTAATTCAAATAAAGCTTAACTGAAACTTTATGCATTAAAAAAATGAGAGAAAGTATTTATATGTAAAAGTCTTGATATGTTTGTACAATTAATAAATTATAAATACTAAAAATCAACTTACAGCAATATGGCCTGTCCTTCCCCATCTTCAAATACAATTTCAAATTCTTTTGACCTAATCCTTTTGATAAGTATGCCTTTTCACCCATAGCTGCACACATACTTCCATCCGGTCCACAATCAGTACATTTACCTTCAAGAAAGTTATCCCAACTAGAACATTTATAACCTACTGGAAGACATTTTTTTTGAGTCACAGTAGATGCATAAAATTCAACGGCTCTATGATGATTACAGCCTATGAAACGTCCTCCTCCTACGTAATTGTGAAAGTAAAATTATTAATAATTTCGAATATAATTGAAAAAATAATATATTAGTTTAAAAGACAGACCTTCTATAATGCCTTCTGTGATGAGTTTTATAAGTCTTCCGCGTTTTTCACAACCGGGTTGATTCCTACCATTATTAGGATAAAAGTCCACGTGACCGCATGGTTGTTCCATGCCAAAACCTAATAAAAAAAAAGAATTTAAAAAAATACATGCAAAAATGATTAAATTTTGATAGTAACCTGATATTTTACCTAATAATATTATTGAATTAGAGTCTGTATGTATTACATCAACAAATTCGGCATCAGTTTCATCTAAACGTACCATGGCAGGCATATATTGGAAATAGGGTTCGGCTGGATCCAGACCTGAATAATATTTAAATAGATTATTTTTATATAAAATTAATGTCTTAGTATGATTTTAATCAAATAATAAGGCCAATTCAGAGCTTTATTGATCTACAATTGAACCAATTGTAAGTTTAAGTTTTCAAAAAACACAATTTCGAAACATTTCATTTTGTTAAATGGTGCTTTCAATACGTTCATTACATAAAATTGATCAGCTTATTAATGTATAAAATTAGCATATTAGGACTATATGGTCGGTCATAATTTCTCTTATAGCGGGAGGGCTGACCCTCAATGGGGTCGATCAGCATGAGAGGTGAGATATAATACTATACTTTCGGTAGATATTGAAACATATACTGTAAGTTATATCTTAGAAAATATATAAAAATTTAAGTTTATTATAAGTTATTTAGATTCATCTGTCAAATGATATAAAGATAAATAAATATTTATTATCGTATTGTGAAAATTTAGATGTTTTATATTAATTTATAACAAACTTACATTGAAAATGTAATAAACGTATAAATAAATACTGTAATTTTATTGTTGTGTCATTTACTACAAAAAGGACTTATTAAAAAAAGTTAAACAACTGTAAATACAAATATGTGAAAATTAATTTCTATGAACCACGAGATAAAAGAAATAAATTCTAGACACTACAAACAAAACTTTTCTATATTCTTTCAAATATATTTTTCCAACTGTATTAATTAAGAACATGTTTTACAGCATTCAGACTATCACACAAGGCCATTTCGTCCGGCCTCACATTTACAAGGGCCTCAAAAATATTTATTATAAAAGTATTTCTTTTACATTAAGAAGACGCGTTATTTTGTCAAGCTCTATTAATTAAAAATATAATACTTTAATTTTTAATGCTAAGTTTTAATATACTGGAGGCGTCAAAAAGATAAGTGGTCCAATTTCTCTCGATCTCTGCAACCCAAAACAGCATTTTGATTTTTGAATTTAAACCGATGATAAAAAGATTGCAAGACCTATTTTATTTAAAATTTTTGTGTTTATGTTTATGTAATTTATAAATCAAAGAAGTTAATATATTATGCGTTTTCTATAAGGAATCGTGATTATTAAGATTTTAAAAACAAGCAATTAAAATTGAAAAGAGAGAGAGAGAGAGAGAGAGAGAGAGACAATATCCTTTACTCTTCGTTATTAAGAATTAAATCTTGTCGATGATCTTTTATGTGTATTTTATATTAAAAAATGTAAAACTTTTTACCTGTAATACGACCAAGATGTTTAATTCTTTCTCCGGCGTATCCAGCTATTTGGGCTCCCAAACTATGGCCTATAATGTGTACATTTCTAGGATCGATATTTCTTTTTTCCTTCAAAATTGAATTTTAAGAATTAATTTTATTAGTTAGAATTTTAAAAACTTTTTTATTTACATTTTAAATTTTAAACAAAATACCTCANCCGGCGTATCCAGCTATTTGGGCTCCCAAACTATGGCCTATAATGTGTACATTTCTAGGATCGATATTTCTTTTTTCCTTCAAAATTGAATTTTATAAATTAATTTTATTAGTTAGAATTTTAAAAACTTTTTTATTTACATTTTAAATTTTAAACAAAATACCTCAAGTAGATTAACTAAAAGCGCTATTTCTGCTCCAACTACTCTCGTATTTGCAGTTGCTTGCGTGTAAGGCGGCTTATTGCCTTTAGTCCAATCAACTACAATAACATTACAATCTTCGTTTAATAAAATCCTGTCTTTCAATCTCTGCAAAAATTTAATCCTTGTATGAGTACAATTAATTCTTAAAACATTCTGTTTGTTATAATTTACAGATTGCTGAGAATCATAATATAATAAAGTTTTAATTTGTATATCAATTTCATATTAATTTCATCATATAATTAAATTTATATTCGATGGCTGAGACGATAAAGGTATTTCAGCCTGGCGCTCTGGGACCTTGATTATGGTTCAGAAACCTCAAGAATTTTTCAGACAGTTCGTGTGATCAAGTCTCTCACCATTCTTCCACGCCTCCATTGTGGTCCTGCCGTAACCCATGAAGGGAATTGAAAAAAAGGGTGTTTTTAGTGTCCTCGGGGCATAAAAAGTTTTTAAAAATGAATTTAAACTACAGGTTAATGTTTCATTTACGTTAGTTAATTTTTTGATTTAATTTCTGGTTGAATAGTCGAGGGGGTTAAGGCCGCTTTGGGGCACCACCAGATAACAAGGCCTTTTCGCTGACTCGTGACATCACCAATAAAAGATGGACTGTTCTTGTGCAAACTCTTTAGTTTTTAATAATTTTTAAAAAAATTTATCCCGTAGATAACAGAATTTTAAATTAAAATGGTTAATTAAAAATAAAGGATCTAAACAGAACTTGGAGAGCTATCGTCCAATTACTATTATTCAGAGTATAACTAAAATAATTGAAAAGGCTTTCTACGGAAGATTTTTTGAATTCGTCAATAAAAATAAAATTATAAGTAAAAATCAGTATGGATTTAAAAGAGAGGCCTCAACAATTGATACTTCTGACTCATTTTAAACAATATATTAGCAACAGTCTCGATAATGCAAATATTGTAATGGCGGTGTTTATCGATCTGACCAAGGCTTTTGATAGTGTTGATATTCAGATATTAAAACAAAAATTGTTTAAAGTTGGATTGAGAGGAGTGCCATTGGAATGGCTAATATCCTATTTATCAAATCGTACGTACTATGTTAAGGTAAAAAATTCAATATCAAAACCATTTCGAGTTAACAAAGGTGTACCACAGGGATCCGTTTTGGGCCCTTTACTTTTTAATATTTATATAAATGATATTGTAGAGACTATTCCTGAGAATAATATTATATTGTATGCAGATGATATTGTTATAACATATGCAGATTGGAATCTTCATTTGGTTGAAAATAATATAAACTCTTTGTTATCTAAATTAAGTAAGTACATGGAAAATAATAACTTAAGAGTAAATGAAAATAAAACAAATTATATTTGTTTATCAAATAAAAACAAAAAAGTGAATTTAGAAGATATACAAGTAAGAATAAATAATGAACGTATTCAAAGAGTTAATACTGTAAAATATTTAGGAATCGAAATTGATGATAAGTTACGATGGAACAATCATATAAATAATTTAACACTGTCTTTATCTAGATATATTGGAATACTGAAAAGAATAATGAGTTTTTTAAATTGTGAGACTGTTTTGCGCTTGTATCACGCTTGCATGGAACCTAAACTTCGATATGGTATTTCTGTATGGGGTACAGCTTCTTCTTTTGTATTGAATAGATTGCAAGTTATACAAAATAACTTTATAAGAGCATTATATAAGTTGCCTTATGATTCCTCTGTCACTTCTTTTTATAACCAGATCAAAATTGATAAAATAAAAACTTTATATAAAAAACAAGTTCTTTTGGAAGGTTTTAAACTAATAAAGGTGAGCAAGAAAAAATCTTATATAAGCGAAGAATTAAATAAATATTTTAGGCCTTCTAATTACAACTACCGATGGAGAAACAATTTGATTTTACCAAAAATTAAGCACAGTTTTGGAAGAGATGCACCAATCTATCAACTTATATATAATTGGAATGCCTTAAAAGAAGAATATAAAGATTTGTGTACTTACGGACAATTTAAACGGGCTGTAAAAATATTGAGATGTGATTAGTTGAGTGTATTTTTTTTTGTTTTTTATGTATTTCTCTTCTCTGTTTTTTTTTGTTGTTTTGTTGATTGTTTACTTTGTAAATGTTTGTATCATTTGTTTTTCTTTTGACCCTTGAAAAAGGCCAATGGCCATAGGGTCGTATGATTAAATATTAAATATTAAATATTAAACAGTATGTAATCATTTTGTAAATGCATGAGCAAATATCAAATTTTAAACATTTTTAAAATAATTACTGTATGTTTGAAATATGCATTCATTGAAAACGAAATGTCAAATTATCGAATTCCTATTGCTTATAATAACGTATAGACTAAAAGTTCTATGCTAAGGTGCAAAAATCAAACTGAAACATTATAATAATTATTTCAACGAAGTGCTGAAGATGAAAAATCCTATAAATAATTTGAATAGTGTTTGGCGCACTTGACATCACTAAACTCTTCTGATTGGTCGGAAACAAAAAATTCGTGGCATGGAAGTATTAATGGAAATTCAAATCGTATTACAGTTCTCTATGTGATTAGTATTGCCATAATCGTATACTTATTTTCATCAAAATATAAAATTTCCATACAATTGAAATGATAGAATTTTTAGCAATATGCTTTAAATAAACAAGTTAAATGAATATAGTGTAAATAGAATTTACCTCTTGCCATGGTCCAAAGTCTTGATCAATCCAACCATGTACGATAATTATTATCCTTTTTGTTGGATCTATAGGACTATCTTCTATAGATTTCGGTTTGTATGTGTTGATTATCGTCGGTTCGGATGGTGCATCTCTCTGATAAAGTTTAAAAACAGCATCAATAATTTTTCTGTCCAGTGGTAAAACATTTATAGGACGTCGTACAGGATCGAAAAATTCTTTAGTAATTTCGAAGCACCCCAAGTCTTCCATACATATTTTTTTACCAACTGATATAATAAAAAATTAAAAGTTCATTCAATCAATTCAAGTAAATAAAAAGTGAATAAATAATAAGATAAAAATTAATTATTTAATTAAAAAATTAATTAATTAATTAAAAAAACTATTATTTATTTGTAATATACCTGTTATCTGTTTAATTGGACCAGACTGAATAAGATTTGTTTAATGACTTATATATGTCTTTATTTCTTAACATACTTGTGTAAAACATGTACAAATAAAATAAATGATTATAATTCATTATAGTTTATATTGATACAAAGTTAATTTCTACTAATCAATAGGTACTCACAAACCGTGCCTAAAACTCGGAAAAGCAAATTTTAAATTGTTTAGTATTAAATTAATAATAAACAATATAGACACGTAAAAGTTTTATTGAATTAATAATTATTTTAAAATAAACTAAAGTACATAATTTACAACATAAAAATGTAACAAAGTTTAAAAATAATGTTAAAACATTAAAAAATGAAGCTTGTGCAACTATAAAACATTTTAGAAGAAGCAATCGCTCCTATTGTCCCCTCTGAATTAACTACTGCACATTTCGATGCTCAAAAATACGATACAAATTGTTATGATCGTTTCTCTGGTAAAGTTACTAATCTCGCGTTGTTTGTCCAGTTTTTAATTACGAATTTTTCCATAGCAAGCCGAAGGATTCATATACCATAAACTTGACTCAATGCGTTCATATGATATCCTCAGTGAACCGTATTTCCATTTGTACTGTTAACGTTTCATATATTTCTTGCAATATGTATTGATATACAGTATATTGATCAATACCTACGATATTCCATGCTTGAAGAATTATGTAAATTTTGATATTAGTTAACAGTATCTCTTTTTTAGTATGTCCACGTCCATATGTTTGCAATGATATATAAAAATTAACAATATTAACTGAATTTAATTAACATTCTACTGTATTACAATAGGTTCGCTTTTACAATCTAGTTAGCTCTTGGAAAATTGTTGTCAAACGTTCCATCGTAAATCCAGTCACCATATTTCCCATAGGATCAGTATCATAAGTTGAATTTAGGTTTCTGAAAATAGGCCTAATTTGCTATCCAGAAAATTTAATCATTCAGGATTTAATCTTGGGAAGCGAGTGAACGGGTAAAAGGTTTTTAATGCGAATTCGGTAAAATTCCTATCTATTGTGATCGCTAATTCACAAGTAGCATAGAAATAGTAGACGCAGCATAATATAAATAAAAAATTAACTTTAATTAAAAAAAGATTTTTGAAAAATTTTCTAGTGTTTGTATTTCTTTCTTTGGAGAGTGCCAAAGTAAAAATGTAACAAAGGTTCTCTTGGTCTCCCTCTGGGTGCGCTAATAATCGAGATGGTCAACAAAATCAACAGACGTTACAGTAGGATATTTCATACAGTTAAAATAAGGCATTTATATGTAGTAGCAAATCCGAGAATTTACTGTATTCAGCTATGATTTATTTGACTAATAACAATAACAATAATAATTTTTTGTTTTTTGAGATTCTGGCTTTAAGCTTGCTCTAAATCGTTTATAAACAGTGTTATTTCAACTTCAATTACCTCATGTAGTAAATCTGAATCATATACGTTTCATATTCAACGCTGTCAAGAAAGATATTTAGCAGTTCAAATGCAACAAAAATTTGACATGATGACATTTAGGATATAAGCTACGAAAGACATTTCCGTTAAAAATTAGTCCTAAAGTTCATCATCGGAGTCGTTGAAAGGAGAGGAAAAATCTTCTGGGAGCGGAGAAAACTTTGGGGCCTGTAGTGGTTCTTACCCTCATAAAATTAATGTTATTATTACTAATAGAAAATGAAATCTAAGATTTCTTTTTATTAATAAAGAAACATTCTACGCATATTATTTCTTCAATAGATAAAAATGACTAAAGAGATCACTAAGAGGGAAAAATGCCGACTTTATCCCCGAGCATTAAACAGTGTTCATCTTTAGGTTTTACATGTTCAGAGTGGTGACCACATTGAACAGTATTCCATGCTTCGCTAAGGTCTTTTTTCTATACCACAAGTGTCTCGTTTAAACAATCTGTCTGTCGCTTAAAACACTAAAACTCCATAATAATGAGTTTTGATGCTATTTATTTTCTTTTTCTTTTTACGGAATGTCTTCCGCATATTCAAAAATGTCATCATACCGAATTTACTTTGGAAACCACTGAATACAGATTTATAGGCAAATTTGTTTATTTGCCTATAAATGCCCCTTTTTTAGTGGTTTCCAAAATAAGTGATTATACCCGGCAAATATTGCCGATTTTAGCTTTATATTGTACCGAATTTAGTTTCATATATATAGCTAAATATATTTCCAGGCAGCATTGAATAGGGATATTTTACAGTAATTATGATCATCCGGTAAATGTTTCTCTTCTAAACATATAATTAATTCCTGATATTGAAAATGTGTTTTATACAGCAGATGTATATTTTAAAGCATTATTTGTTTTCTAAAATTGTACATTTATATTATTGATGTGAAATTTATCATTAGAACTCTTATTGTTACATTGTTATTTTTTATACTAATTACGACTTATATTATGTTTTATCTGAACTTAAAATGAATTAAGTTCAAATAAAACATTTTTATTTTATGAAGTATAATAATCGAAATGTAACACGAAAAGTAGTAACTATCGCGTGCACTAACGTAATCTATAAAGGGCGTAATCTATTTATACACCCTTAATTAATCATTTATAGTACTATAGATAAATATCTATAAGAATTATATTTAATTAATGCTGTATTTAAAACAATATTATTACGATAAATTTAATAACGTTTTGAATTCGTTAAAATTATTCTAAATTCTTTAAAATTTTTATATACTTCAAATAGTAAAATAAAACGTAAATAAATATTTCAAAAATATTTACGATTTGGATGATAGAAGCGAGCAGAATCAATCTGTTTTTCTGCAAAGCATGTGAAGAGTGTAGAAAACACCAATAAGTAAATCGACTTGATGATCATTTTTAGGCTACATGAATTTTCGGAATGCAAACAACAATGACGAAGTATCAAGCTACCTGCATCTTATATATACGGGATTTATTGATAATTATTATTCGAGTTAGATATCTTAATCTTTTATATATTTTTATCATTTTTTATCAATTTGTTTTTTAATTTATAATAAAAAAATAGTTGTAATCATATCGTTAAATTTTTTCCTTTTAAGATAAATAATATATTTATCTTGAAAAAATATTATATTACCTTTTTTAAAATAATAGTTAAATTACTGACAATTGAATTTAAAATAATTTGAATATTTATTATAAATAATACTAAAATATGATTTATTTTATTTTATTTTGTGCACAAATATAAATAAAAACGAAATTTGAAGCATCTTAACAAGAACTCAAATAAATTCAAAAACAGTTATATAAATGTAATGCAATTGGATCTGATTAATTTGAATTATTGGTTAATTCGAACCCTCTTTTTAAATTTGTATTTAAATTAATAAATTATATTAGTCACATATCAATTTATGGTGGACGCTACATTGTAAACAGCAAGAGCGAAAAAAATTAACATTTCGATTTTTAATTACGTTATACAAATAAAATTATTTTTTCTTTAAATCCAGTTACTTGTGAAACCTGTCAAGAACCGAACACAATTATGAATTTCTTTTTAACATGTAAAAACGCCCAATATTTACGGGAAAAAGTTTTAGTGTGACTGTCTACCTACAAAAAATTGTTACAAAATCCTTTCCAAAACCACTAAAAACAAACTTTTTAAAAGCCATTTTTACTAGCTTACAAGGGGTGTCACGGCATTGTTATCACAAATTTCAATAATATTTTCTGTTTGGATAAACTTTGAACTTTTATTGAGCAAAGGGACAAAGCACTCTTCTCAAATGTTTTCATTAAAATCGAAGTTAAACCATCTCGAAGCATTCATGTATAAGCTTTGCAGAACATGCAGTATCAGTCAAGATCGCACGGTTCGGTGAGATCATTCTTTACTTATATTTGCAAGATTGCTGGTTTTCATCTCGATGAGAGAACTTTCTCTAAATCAATGCAACTTTTACATAAAATAATTCTAAATTACATTTTATATTAAAAAATGGACGTTTTCTTTCTTTGGAAATTCGTTATTTTGATGTCTAAGAGGAAAATGTAAACGCATTATTTTTATTTAAAAAGATTAAAGAAACGACATTTTCTTTCTTTGGAAATTCGTTATTTTGATGTCTAAGAGGAAAATGTAAACGCATTATTTTTATTTAAAAAGATTAAAGAAATGAGAAAGAAAAAAAATGTGATATCGCCAAAACTAGTTCAATTTCCAAAAATAAAAAAATTCGAATTTTTGAAATAGAAGGAATAAGGAAAAATAATTATCATCAAGTTGCCTTATACGCATTATACAGGGTGGCTAATAAATACTTTAAAATAGTTTATGTATGTTTAATATGACAATCTTATCATATTAAACTTACGTAAACTAGTTCGAATTTGTGATAATTTAGCGTTTCTTTGAATTCTCCTTGTGTTCGCATTCAAGATTCAAATGTATTTGCAATAATTACAATTCACGATAGTGAATTCGACGACAGTTAATCTTGACGACGATAAAGAGAAACAGAAAAAAAAAAATTATATTTATTATATATCTAGTTTAATTTATGTTTTCAACAATTACCATTTGTTTATGATTCATTCAAAAAATGAGAATTCCTTTTTAGGACTCTAAACTATTAAAATATAAATTTAATATGTTTCTGTCACATATATAAAACTCGTAATCAAACATTGAAGTTAGAGAAAAAACTTTTGCGTAATTAAAATATAAAATTTAAATTTAAAAATAAAATTTCATAAATTAATTCTTAAAATTTATTTCAAAGTTGTAAAAAAATTTAGTTAATTAAGTCAATATTGAATCATACCCCTATGTGATACTTGAAAGTTTATAGCTTTTTATCTTACCTTTGAAGCTATCAGCTAAAAATATTGATGAACTTATGAAGCAAAATATTAGACATTCCGATGAAATAACCATAATTCGAGATAATTAATATGTGAGCGGAATTAACAAAGTTGTCACTAAACTATGCCATTAGATGCAGTACCGTAGCGAGTAAAACACTGATCAATTTTTCGGTACTGATCAAGTACATAATCGAGTTGTACATTTATAAAAAAACTTTTGCAAATAAAAATGTTTTGGTAACTATATTTATCTAAATTAATAACAAATTAGTTATCAAAATTGTATAAATAAATACATCATTGAAATACATGTTTGTAGTGTATGACTATTTACATAAGCTATTCATTTTTTTAATATACAGGGCTGGTGCAAAAGTAGATATACAGTTAAGAATCTGAGAAATACAAATATTTGGTGTTCATTATTATTATTATTATTTTCATTATCTTTTATTAGTTCGTATTCCTTATTTGTGGTTTAATTTGTACATAAAAATAAATGTATTTTCTTCCTATTTTTTCCCTGTATGTTTTTTCACATAATAACAACTGTATATCTACTTTTGCAACCCCTGTATAATTAAGTAGTTATTTTTATGCAGATATAAACCAACTTCACAAATCATTAGTAGACTATATTATGGAAGTCAGCTTTTTGAATAAGTTACTATTAAATTTCCAAAAAAGTCTTCTAACGGATGGTATAGCCTATATGTGTGTATATATTTGGTTGTATTAATTTGGCAATTAATAGTAAATTTGAAAAAAATTTCTATGCATAACGTTTCGAATTATGTATATTATGTATAGAAATTAAAATATAAATAATATATATAGAAATTATGTATAGAACATAAATATTATATATAAAAAGAGGCACAAGAGCGATTGTTCTAATTTGAAGATTGTTCTTTATTTCATTTTTAGGGTTAAATTATATAAAATGGTACCTTCTTTCAAGAGGGTATTATTTTAAGATTAAATTATTTTAATAGGCATGACTGATGAGAAAATTGTTTAAGAGTTACTCATCTAATGAAGACATTAACTTCATATTGAGAATCAGAATAAAGAAATATTACTATACTATATAAACAAATACTATTTTATAATATTCCCCAGGAGAAGAATAAAGCCGATGTACTGGATATGGAATGCCTATCACTTCGCCACAGCAGCTAAAAACTTTCGTAAACTCAAACAACATGTCATATGACGTCGTATGACATATCTATTTATTTTTTATAATTTTCAAATTTCTTGCAAAAATGGCGAAAATTTCAAATAGTAAATAGATTATAGCAGTTTAAACATACGATATAATTTTATTACATACGCCTATGTATGTATTACTTTATAATAAATATAGAACTACTGTATTTTCCTTTGCTTTTGTAGATTAACTTTCCATTCTTATTCTGTAATAGTTATATTAATAGATAATTATTTTTAGGAAATGATTTGAAATTGAAACAGATTAAAATGTGGCAAAGCCTTTTATAAGCCAATTATTGTAATTTTTACTACTATCTAAAATATTGTGGGCAATTCTGATGGAAGTCGACTACAGGTCACAGACTCCATCAGTAGACAACAAGAAAATGTTTGTTGTGAGCTGTGAACTTCGTCAGCTAAGGAATTTTCTCGTCATTATAAACATTATTTTTCTGTGAAAATTTTTAAAGAAAATAATGCATTAAAAGCAAATAGACTAAATTCGAAACGCCGACCGAAAATATCCAGAAAATCGGTGAGAATGAACTAAATGGACTAAAATACAGTATCTTAAAAGATTGATTTTCCAGAGATATTTAATGCCATTTGAATTTTAATGAATCTTTTGTACGACCAAATTGTAAAATTCAAGTAGTGCTAACTGCTATGTATTTCAAGCAATAATAATATCAATATATTTTATGTAAAATTTTTGTAAAATATTGTTAAATTTAACTTTTATCAATTTAGTAAAATCATCCAACTGTTTTAATTTAATTAATTTTTTCAGTTTTGTTTGATATTGGTCTTTATTTTCTTCATCTCGTCATTCTTCTGATAGATTCACTCATTTCGTTTTTGTTTTCCATTTATACATGTTTCTGATTCATTAGGTTTAAACCAATTATATATTTATTCAAATATTTTAATATAGTTTTGTGCACAATATATATTGTGCACAAAATTAATAATAATTCTATTAGGAAGTTTAAATTCAAAATAAAGAGAGATGCAATAATTTAAAAAAATAATGTGTATGTGTTTTTTATTATTAGGCCTATATAACTTTTAATCATATAAAATACTTATTTATTTAAAGAAAATTGCAGAATAAATTGAATGGGTTGCGAATTTTTTAAAGATTATTTTTTTATTTTAAAATTTCATATTTAAAATACTTAACAGAAATTAAATGGTTACGGTTTTACGGTTTCCGACTTTAAAATTTGTCTAAGAAAATTATTCATCTTTATTTATTAAGAAGAATAAAAATAGAAATTCATTTTTTACTATATTGAACTGCATTCAAACATGTCTAACTGATACTTACCATGCAGTGTTTGATTGGAAGTATGCGTCAAAATTAATAAGCACTTTCATTTTTGCAATTAGTCACTATATATTTTTGCAGTATTTCTCAAGAAATATGTCGTAATCGTAGCCAAATAAAATTTTGTATTCTACTGTTAATCAGTAAATAAAAATTTGCTTTAATCACGGTCATGACAAGCTTATGATTACAAAAATTGTAGAATTAATAAAAAAATAATAATAAAAGTTAGGCAGATGTCAAGCATAAATAATGTCGTTATATTTTTGGATCTATAACTTTGTTATGACGCAATTCTCCAGAAACTATTTTTTTTTTTATTTGTACTAAATATAGCCTATAATGACGAATGATTTTGTAATGTGGGAATATTTTCGTTTAATTAATTTAAACGTTAAAAATCGGAGTAAATGTTATCTTTAACTCGTTTTCATCTCAATATTTTAAATTTATGGCTTTCACATCATACAAATGTCTTCAAAACGTTTCGAAAATGACACAATGGTGGGAGAAAATAGCTAATAAAGTTATGTTATAACATCTTACATAATGAAATAATTTTAAATACAATAGCGGTATATTAAAATGGTAATGTTACAGTTCAGTTCAGTTACAAACATTACTAATTGATATATATATATATATATATAATAACATTATACATTACAAGCACTTTGTACAATATTAATGTATAATTTTAAAATGATCTTGAGCGTCTTTAGTTCCATTATCATACATCATTTATAATGGAGATCATTTGTAAAACTCAATTTGTAAAATTACTTGATTACATGGACATACTATTATATTAGAAAATTAAAATTATTATATAAAAACATTTCTTACATTAAAGCAAAAAAGCACTTTATTTATTTATTTTTTAACAAAAGATAATTTGACCTTGTTTTTCTTCCTATCTGCCCTTCTCTCTTTATCTTGTACACGAGTTTTATAAAATAATCATAAAAACGTTGTAATCAAAATCCACAAAATATTGCATGATAGCACTAATCTTCAGAAAAGAAAACAAACTTCAATTGCTTTTTATTAGTTATTCCATTACATATCTCTATATTACAAAAATAAATGAAAAAGTAGTGTTGTATACAGTAACTCAAAAGTCAGTTGAACATTGTGTAATGATTAAATTACTATTTTATTCAAATACATACTTAAATATAGAATTACCATAAAGAGTAGGTGTTCAGAGTTCTTTGTATGAAGAACTTTTGAGCAAATTTCAACCAAATTTGATATACATACTGTCTTCAATATACAGTTTCAGTTTTCGGAAATAAATTTTACATCAAGATTCAGCCACTAGAGAGAAATTTGGCACTGCTGTCTCCTTACGTGCATATTACATAAGTTTTCTAACGAATTTAGGACATAAAAAATGAGTCGACAAAGATTCATCACAATTGTTCGACAGGTGAATAGTCATGGTACTCACTTTGCCTTTATACAAGATTGTGCACCCCTACACACCGTCTTAAATGTGCAAGCCTTACTGCAACAATATTTTTCTCACGAGAAAGCTGATTAGCCGATCATTTTCAACGTTATGGTCGCCACGACTACCAGATCAGAACTTCTGTGACTTTTGATTATAAGGCTACCTAAAAAGCCTCATTNATGACAAGCTTATGATTACAAAAATTGTAGAATTAATAAAAAAATAATAATAAAAGTTAGGCAGATGTCAAGCATAAATAATGTCGTTATATTTTTGGATC
Source organism: Centruroides sculpturatus (assembly GCF_000671375.1). Classification (NCBI taxonomy): domain Eukaryota; kingdom Metazoa; phylum Arthropoda; class Arachnida; order Scorpiones; family Buthidae; genus Centruroides; species Centruroides sculpturatus. The sequence goes on from NW_019384778.1 coordinate 82,841, forward strand.
TATAACTTTGTTATGACGCAATTCTCCAGAAACTATTTTTTTTTTTATTTGTACTAAATATAGCCTATAATGACGAATGATTTTGTAATGTGGGAATATTTTCGTTTAATTAATTTAAACGTTAAAAATCGGAGTAAATGTTATCTTTAACTCGTTTTCATCTCAATATTTTAAATTTATGGCTTTCACATCATACAAATGTCTTCAAAACGTTTCGAAAATGACACAATGGTGGGAGAAAATAGCTAATAAAGTTATGTTATAACATCTTACATAATGAAATAATTTTAAATACAATAGCGGTATATTAAAATGGTAATGTTACAGTTCAGTTCAGTTACAAACATTACAGAGAGAGAGAGACAATATCCTTTACTCTTCGTTATTAAGAATTAAATCTTGTCGATGATCTTTTATGTGTATTTTATATTAAAAAATGTAAAACTTTTTACCTGTAATACGACCAAGATGTTTAATTCTTTCTCCGGCGTATCCAGCTATTTGGGCTCCCAAACTATGGCCTATAATGTGTACATTTCTAGGATCGATATTTCTTTTTTCCTTCAAAATTGAATTTTAAGAATTAATTTTATTAGTTAGAATTTTAAAAACTTTTTTATTTACATTTTAAATTTTAAACAAAATACCTCAAGTAGATTAACTAAAAGCGCTATTTCTGCTCCAACTACTCTCGTATTTGCAGTTGCTTGCGTGTAAGGCGGTTTATTGCCTTTAGTCCAATCAACTACAATAACATTACAATCTTCGTTTAATAAAATCCTGTCTTTCAANAAAGCAAAAAAGCACTTTATTTATTTATTTTTTAACAAAAGATAATTTGACCTTGTTTTTCTTCCTATCTGCCCTTCTCTCTTTATCTTGTACACGAGTTTTATAAAATAATCATAAAAACGTTGTAATCAAAATCCACAAAATATTGCATGATAGCACTAATCTTCAGAAAAGAAAACAAACTTCAATTGCTTTTTATTAGTTATTCCATTACATATCTCTATATTACAAAAATAAATGAAAAAGTAGTGTTGTATACAGTAACTCAAAAGTCAGTTGAACATTGTGTAATGATTAAATTACTATTTTATTCAAATACATACTTAAATATAGAATTACCATAAAGAGTAGGTGTTCAGAGTTCTTTGTATGAAGAACTTTTGAGCAAATTTCAACCAAATTTGATATACATACTGTCTTCAATATACAGTTTCAGTTTTCGGAAATAAATTTTACATCAAGATTCAGCCACTAGAGAGAAATTTGGCACTGCTGTCTCCTTACGTGCATATTACATAAGTTTTCTAACGAATTTAGGACATAAAAAATGAGTCGACAAAGATTCATCACAATTGTTCGACAGGTGAATAGTCATGGTACTCACTTTGCCTTTATACAAGATTGTGCACCCCTACACACCGTCTTAAATGTGCAAGCCTTACTGCAACAATATTTTTCTCACGAGAAAGCTGATTAGCCGATCATTTTCAACGTTATGGTCGCCACGACTACCAGATCAGAACTTCTGTGACTTTTGATTATAAGGCTACCTAAAAAGCCTCATTTATCAAGACAATGCTGTCTTAAAAGGCAGAATTTCACTTCATGCAAGTCAATTCAGTGTGTTGTGCAGCGAAAGCAGCTTTTACGATATGTAGCGAAGAACAATATGTTTGGTGTAATCGTCGATGTCACATTTTTAATTCGTTTCTGAACCTCCGAAATTTGTTAGAAAACGTACATAATATTAAGGAGACTGTAGTGAAAAATTTTATCCTAGCGGCTGAATTTTGAAGTAAATTTTTTCCCAAAAATCGTAACTGCATATTTGGAAAAGTATTCTAAATTTGGTTGATATTTTTCTTTCTAGAAAGCTCTGAATGCTCTTTAATTATATAAAATCACTCTGTACTTATTCATATTCTTTAAAATTACGTTTCCATCAATTTCATAAAAAAAAAGTCTAAAGTTATTCGTGTTCACAGACGTACTCAGAACATACAAAAAACAATTAGACTAACTGATTTTAAGCTGTCTTTTACATTCAAGTATAAAATAATCGTTATAATTTAATAATTACAATATAATTTTTTGAATTTTACTTTTCTAAATCATATTTAAAGTATTTTTTCGTGGCCTTAAGACATTTAATTCAGAAATATTAAAAAAAAAAAATCTGTTCTGCCAATAAAGGTAGATCGGATTTTATCGAAGCAGCTTTAAATTAAGGATAGTATCATAAAATAGATTTTAATGGAAAATATTGTAACTGTTTTGACTTTGAATAAAGGAATTGTTGCATCTCTTTTTTATTTCCTTTGAGATTAGAGGGTTACTTTTAAATTTTCCTGTCGATAAATGAGGGGAAACGGATGTTTTATTTATGAAACAAGCGTTTGTTTTAATACTGAATTCTGTTAATAACGTTCCTACGAGTGTTATTAAGAGAATCCAGTATTACTGCACCTTTTCGCAGTAATAATATTTAATAAAACGTTTAAAAATAGAAGTTAGAAAACTATAGAGCTATAGAAAGAGAACTATAAACTATAGAAGATTACATAACGTTGTAGAATAAAAACATAATTAAAATTTTAATATTCTAAACTAATATTTGTAAACATTTTTGACAAAATTTGAAAGCAAAGAGAAAAAAAATTAATTTAGGAATTAAAAATTATTTTGATTTTTAAATTTTAATTATTTTTATGTTATTAAACTCTGTGATAAACTATAGATTGAAAATATTTAATGAATATAATTATAGGGAATGTTTAAAAAATGCTACTACAATATTTTTAATTATCGTATTATTTTAGAAACGTTGAAATTTTATTTTATAATAATTAAACTTTATTATTATTTTTTTAATGCAAATATAATTAGTCGGCACTTTCAAGTATATTCTAAATTATTTTTAACTTAATATTTTTCACTATTAAACTTATAAGATAAGACTTCTTCTCATTTTTCAATGAAGTTTCAATGTAGATAATATATATAAAAATTATCATAAATTTTATACCTCTATAACTATTTTTTTAAAATATTATTAATTTAAAATTTATCGTTGAAGGTCAAATATCGATAATTAATCTAAACAAACATCTGTTATATTCCTACGTCTATATACTGTAATATCAAAAAAATATTTCATAAATAAATTTAAATATTTAAACAACTTTTAGTATTTATTCAATGTAATTTTAGATAAATTATGCTGAATTCTAATGAAAATTTTTAAATATAATTTTATATTTAAGTAATTTATTTTATTTTTCTATTTTTTTTTAACTACTGTATTATTCATATTACATTTTTTGAATTTAAAATGTCTTTATATTATGTATTAATTAAGGTAAAAAATAATCTTATTTAAAATGCAAAATCAGCATTTAATTTCTTATAATGAATTGCTGTCAATCATAAAGCTAACTTATGTAGAATCTTGTTTCTTTCTCGATAACTAAATTATATAATATGGAGTTATAATGTCAATATTTATTAAAGAGAAATACGTATAAAGGGTGGCTCAAAATTCAGTTAACCAAGACATATGTATTTAATGATTATTTTTAAACTGTTTTACAAACGTGCAAAATAATCTAAAAAAAGACTGTATATCTAGGTTAACTGACTTTTGGATCATCCTATATAAAATCACATTCAAAAAATTATAATGTACTGTATACCAGAGCAGTTTTTTTTTGTTACAATTTAATCGAATTACTAATTAACAGATGGCAGCATATCTTATCAATATTTTATTTTTTATTTATTTGTTTTTTGTTCTAATTTTTAAATTTTTAGTTGATTTTATATAATAATTTTTGCAAACTGTTTTTGCTTAATAAATTTATAAATATTTAATATACTTTTTAATGTTTTATTCTGTTACTTTTTGCACAATTCTTTTATTTCATATTTTGTAATGTAGATAATTTCATACATTATGATCCGAATAAATATATTATAAATTTAAATTTTGGGTCATTTCCGGATAAATAAATAACAATAATCTGTAATAATTTCATCATTCTGTTATTATTCGAATTATTTTATTCCCTATCTTTTCTCTGTTTTAAATGCAAATTTTTATTTGTATTAAAATGTAATTACTATATATTATTTGAATTTTTATACAATAATTTGAAATATTTTCGTAAGCCAATAATTCGAAATCTTTTTAAGTAATTTAAGTATTTCATTTAACAAATAATGTCTTGATTAAAACTGAAATACTTAATTGTATTTTATTCGTCTTTGAAATGTGCAATTAACTATAATTTTTTTTCTTTAGACTTATTGTGAATTTTATTCAATAATTTATAATTTTATAGATAGAATTTTTTAACTTATTTTGCACGATATTTTCTTAATTTATAACACCAGTCTTAATTATCCCCTGCAGGATAAAGACCTCTCCAATGTTCCTTTCTTTTGTTAGTCTCTTTCACTGCGGGGTCCTGAGTTTTCTGTCAAAATTATCCTCTTCTTTTCGATCTTTCCCCTCTTTCATTCTCTTGGTATTCATTCCATTATTCTCTTTGTTCACCTGTTATCCGTCATTCTTCCAATGTGTCCTGTCCATCTCTATTTTATTCTCTTTTATTTTTTTCATTATACAAATAATAAATAGTAATTTTTAAATAACATTTTTTAATAAATAAATAAATATATTTTGATAAAGCTAAAATTTTTTTAATGAAATTCGATGATCTAATTATAAAATTAAATCAGGTAATTACATTTTTTGAATTTAAAATGTCTTTATATTATGTATTAATTAAGGTAAAAAATAATCTTTATTTAAAATGCAAAATCAGCATTTAATTTCTTATAATGAATTGCTGTCAATCATAAAGCTAACTTATGTAGAATCTTGTTTCTTTCTCGATAACTAAATTATATAATATGGAGTTATAATGTCAATATTTATTAAAGAGAAATACGTATAAAGGGTGGCTCAAAATTCAGTTAACCAAGACATATGTATTTAATGATTATTTTTAAACTGTTTTACAAACGTGCAAAATAATCTAAAAAAAGACTGTATATCTAGGTTAACTGACTTTTGGATCATCCTATATAAAATCACATTCAAAAAATTATAATGTACTGTATACCAGAGCAGTTTTTTTTTGTTACAATTTAATCGAATTACTAATTAACAGATGGCAGCATATCTTATCAATATTTTATTTTTTATTTATTTGTTTTTTGTTCTAATTTTTAAATTTTTAGTTGATTTTATATAATAATTTTTGCAAACTGTTTTTGCTTAATAAATTTATAAATATTTAATATACTTTTTAATGTTTTATTCTGTTACTTTTTGCACAATTCTTTTATTTCATATTTTGTAATGTAGATAATTTCATACATTATGATCCGAATAAATATATTATAAATTTAAATTTTGGGTCATTTCCGGATAAATAAATAACAATAATCTGTAATAATTTCATCATTCTGTTATTATTCGAATTATTTTATTCCCTATCTTTTCTCTGTTTTAAATGCAAATTTTTATTTGTATTAAAATGTAATTACTATATATTATTTGAATTTTTATACAATAATTTGAAATATTTTCGTAAGCCAATAATTCGAAATCTTTTTAAGTAATTTAAGTATTTCATTTAACAAATAATGTCTTGATTAAAACTGAAATACTTAATTGTATTTTATTCGTCTTTGAAATGTGCAATTAACTATAATTTTTTTTCTTTAGACTTATTGTGAATTTTATTCAATAATTTATAATTTTATAGATAGAATTTTTTAACTTATTTTGCACGATATTTTCTTAATTTATAACACCAGTCTTAATTATCCCCTGCAGGATAAAGACCTCTCCAATGTTCCTTTCTTTTGTTAGTCTCTTTCACTGCGGGGTCCTGAGTTTTCTGTCAAAATTATCCTCTTCTTTTCGATCTTTCCCCTCTTTCATTCTCTTGGTATTCATTCCATTATTCTCTTTGTTCACCTGTTATCCGTCATTCTTCCAATGTGTCCTGTCCATCTCTATTTTATTCTCTTTTATTTTTTTCATTATACAAATAATAAATAGTAATTTTTAAATAACATTTTTTAATAAATAAATAAATATATTTTGATAAAGCTAAAATTTTTTTTAATGAAATTCGATGATCTAATTATAAAATTAAATCAGGTAATTACATTTTTTGAACTCAGGGGACCTTGAAACGTCGAGAAATGCAAAAAAAAACAAAATTCAGGATTTTTTTCTTTATGTACTGATATTAGTGTGTGTCTGGAGTAATTTGCTTTTTAATAATAATTAATAATGTAAAAAATTTTAAAATAAATCTCATAACACATGGCGCCACATACAATTTTAACTTTTTTTTTCCGGGAAAGTTATGCAACTTGTTAAACTTTCTATTTATTAAAAATAAGTTTAAAATATATCTACGTTAATTGACTTTTTGGCTTTCTTGTATATTTATAATATATCAAAATTACTCACTTTTTAATGTAAAAATTTAGACATATTTTTAAAAGCAAATAAAAGCAAATGTATCTATATTTTTTTTAATCATATAAAAGTTAAAAAAAAGGAAAATAAAAATGTGTAAATTAAAAAAATAATATTTTTTATAAGTGCATTCTATTTTATTATGCAGAATAGAAAAACATTTATATTCTGCATAGTAATATAGTATTTTGAATATATATTTTTACTTTTATAATGATGAGACAATAAAACTCTTCTTAATTCAGCATGATATGACATTTGATTGTGAAAAGCATTGCAGAATCATAGCTAAGAATTCAAAATATAGGCCTACTTCTACACTTATAAAAATTTAATTTAAATTTTATACATTTCTAATTATCTAAAATAAAATTTATATCTTACAAAAATAAAATGACAATTGAATAAATCGTTGCATTTTATGAAATATAATTTGCTCATCTAATTCATAATTTATTATATTCGTTTAACTTCTGTTTAAATATTAGAGAATATTTTTTAATGTTTCATAATTATCTTAATTTTCCAGTATTACTTAATCTTAAATAAATAATTTTTAATTTAATTTAATTTAATTGTTAATTGAAATTAAATAATACTTTACAAAAGAAATTTTAAGTATTTAAAATAAAATTTTGCCATAAGAATGAGTGAAAATTATTGCATTACACGCACGAAGCTATTTCATAAAGACTTTTCTTATTTACAGTTATTTCGAAATATTGATAGATTAATCATATATAAAAAGAGCTACTTAAACAAATTATTTCATTTTCGAGGAAATTAATGTTTGAGATGAACGAAAATAATAGGCTAATAGGTGTTACTGTACTCATTAGATGTATTACCGAAAAATACATCAGTGTTTCCTAGATGAAAATCTCATTTTAATAATATTATATACTGATGATCGGATGGCCAAGGCATCAGTTTACCACTAGGTTAGCCTAATACCAGTTTACCACTAGGCATTGAATCCAAATGTGTGAACAATCCCAAGAATTTTTTGGGAGTAGTCTGACCCTAATATTCATGCTCTGACCCTCATTCTTCGGTCGCCTCGTTGAGAGCCTGGTCAAACCTATCTATAAAAGGTGTTTTTAAATGTCTACAGAGTGGAAAGAGTAAACTCCCATTGAGAGAATAGCCAAACCTATGATTAAAAGGTTTTTGTTTACTGCCTACATAATAGAAAGAGTTTTAAAAAGACAATATACTAATGCAATTATTTAATTAAAATTGGTATGAAATTTGAAATATTTTTTGTTATTTGTTCATTAGGCTACTCGTGAAATTTAAATTAAATAATTATTAAACATTTTTCTCGTATTACACCTACAGTAATAAAATATAATTAATTATATTATATTATAAACATGACTTTTCGTTTTATTTTTATTTTCAAGTAATTTTTTAATTTAATTTTTTAAAAGCGTAAATATTTTACTAATTATTAGAGATTCGATAATATTTTTTCTATTATTTTATTTTATTTATTTATTGTTAATTATTGCTTTATTTTATATCAGTCAAACTGATCACCCACCATTGTTCGATTTATTCAAATATAAATGAATATGATTTTATTAATTAGTAAAAAATTTATTTTAATAATCTCTAATTATCTATACGAAGATATCCGCCTATCATTTTCCAGAATTTAAAATATCGTTGACTAATTTACCTAATGTTTTATGCTGATTAGAAAACTGCTTTTCTAATGATCCTCCTATTGTCATTTAGGAAAGTCAACGAACTCAAATATTTGTTTGAAATTCTTTTCTAAAATAATCTGATAAGCATGCCCATGTTGCTCTTTGGTTTGTGTTTTCGTTTGCGTTTTTTAAACAACTTAGAAAAGACATCTTTAAACTATTAGCTGTCAGCTATTAGGTAATCCAGAGTTTTTCCAGCTGTTAGCTTCAACCTACTCCTATATTGCCTAATGCATAATGAGGCAATTAAAGGCTCTTGCCCATCGAATTTTCAATTTCCGGAAAGCACTCATTCATACAGAGTAGCCCAAAACGTATTTTACAACTTTAACACAGTTTTCTCTACAAATGTAATTTAAGGAAGCCTTTCTGACACGCTGATCTGTAACTTGAGTGCTTCCTTAAATTATATTTATTCGTAGAAAAAATTACATTTAATGTTGTACGTTCTGGCAATCCTATACCAATACTTTTTCAGCATTTGTAGAATTTTGATAAAAATCTATACTGTTCCTAAGTAATTTACTGTTTTTTCTATTTAGTAATTAAAATGCAAATTAAATTATAAAAGCATAAAAGCTAGATAAATAAAATCAGTTTTTTTTTCCAATAAACTTTGTATTTTGAATTGCTATAAATGAAATATTTTAAATAATAAAAGTAATTTTTAATAATAATAGTCTACATTTACAGTACTTAAATTTAGTATCATTTAATACGCCAGCTTTATTGCAAGATATAAATTACAGATCTTATGTTTTGTTTATTGTTTCATCCTTATTATACAAAAATTCATAAAATATTTTCATAATAAATATCTAGTTTTTATACATAATAATTAATAAATTAAAGAAAAAATTTTGTTCTGTTATTTTAAGCATAATTTATTTCAGAATGTACAATTTTTAAATATGATACTCAAGAGAGAATATTATTCTCACAAATTTTAAAAAATTATATTTAAAAATTTATTATAATTACTAAACCAGTTAAAAATTAAATGATTAAAATCAAATTTTTATATTCCAGAATATTAAATGTTATATTTATAAATTAAAATGTTTATTTTCGTGACGAAACTAATTAATTCTCATCACTGTTTATTGAAAATATAATTAATTCAGAGCTACATTCTAACGAAGGACAACAACAACATCCTTGGTTATTATATAAATAATCACAAAACCAATAACTTATAGTAAATCAGATATTAAGTTTGTATACAAACTTAAATAAACAATTTTTCTAATCTACTTGTATCATCAATGCTGCATATTTCTTTAAGTGAACGTAGTTTTTGTATTAATTAAATCAAACGACAACTTTCATTGATGAATAATATAATAACAGGCTTAATAACTAATTACTATTTTATGATAAATAATTATTTATCTAATTGTAAGTGTAATTTGATTTTTTTAATGATATTACAAACCTGTAATATATAAAATACTATATGTCAAATTAATATCATTTTATCGGTATCAGAATTCTTGACCTAATCAGTTATCATTGATAATGCAGTGTTACATTAAAGAAGAATTAAATTACAGAAATTAACAAATAAAATGGAGATTATTTTTTCAATAAAAATATAGGCCTATTTAAAAACATTTTTTTTTAAAATAAGAATTACGGTAATAAATAAAATAAAATCTATAAAAAAAATGAATAAATATAAATAAAATATTCAATGTACTTGTGCAATGACAACATAGAGCTTCTGTTAATTTTATGCAAGGTCAACACGTATTATTTTTTCAAATTATAGTTCTGTTTCTGTTTCTAACAGATCTCAAAATAACAATACAAATAAATGCTGTTTCTTCTTATTCGATAATAAAATTCGTTGAAGAAGTCATTCTTTCATACCTTCGAAATAAAGTGATATTTAAGTGCACAAAAAATAAATAATACTGCTTCTTATTTTAACGTTGTGTATTTAGTCCTTAATTTATTTTAGCACGAAAATAGTACATATAATATTCCTTTATTACATGAACACTATACAATATATTAAAAATATCTGTAAGGGTCAGTTTCCTGTCAACAACTGGAATACTTTTAACACTCCAGCTAATGGGAAAAACACATTGAAAACTATTTTAAGTACCCTACTATAACCCAAAAATGATCCGGGATGTTAAAAGCAAGTGTTAAACATTACTTTTATGGCATAGCTAATAAGGTTGGGGTTCGGTGTTCGCAGTATTCTGTAATGTCTTTGAGGTTTTTCAACAGCCATTTAAAAGGTTGCATTTCTTTCAAAAGAAAAAGCCGTAGATCTATTAAAACACGAGTATTAAAATTTTAAAGTAGTAATTAAACATTTGATTTTGCTATTTATTTTGATTTTAAAAATAAATTTTACATACTTTTATTATTTTTCTGTACGACAATACATTTAAAAAAAATTGCCATTAGATTGCATATAAAGATATAATTACTGTACACGTTAATTTTAATTTAATATTCTATAATTCAAAATATCTGTTTAAAATATATAAAATATTTTATGACGAATATAGATTTTTCTGTAGTAAAAAATGTAGCATTCTAGCTTTACAAAACTAAATAATATCAGCTGAACAATTGTGTTTTTTAATAGCAAATCTCCATACAATATATTTTCTGGTATTGACTATTTGAAACTTATTTACAATATTGTTTTCGATAAAACTGTTAGGCTAATAAATGAATAAAGTTCTGAAGTTCAAGTTTCAGTTTCATAGAAGAAACGAAGCTGTAATGTTTGCTTGAATACAAATAAGTATAACACGAATGCTTTGTAATAGATATAGTAATAAACAAGGACGGAGAGGGTTGAGATGGGAGAGTCAGTCACAAATATGTCATATCTCTCTCAGAAAGCCATAAAATTATATGAATAAAATCAATAAAAAAATAAATTGAAGTAAACTTTTTACTACTTGCCAAAATAAATTTTAATTTATATTATTTCACATCATTTATATTTATATAAACGAATAGATTTTTGGGGCTTCTCTATGTCTCTATGTCGTGCACTGAGCCTGGATAAAATAATAAAAACATAATATTTTAGTTTGTTTTATTTATATGCATTGATGCAACAAGAATAATGTTATATTTTTCATAAACAATAATAAAATACAAAGTAATAAAATAAATAAATTATATCAATTGCAGAAACAATTAGTACTTTCTCGAAATATTCATTTTATTATATTTATATTATAAAACTGAACCACAATATAGATATATAAATTCAATTTTAAAATAGAAAAAGAATAGTCCCGGTTTGCTATGTTTAATAAACATAGGCATATTTTACATAGTTAAAACGTAGACGTATTTTTTAAAATGTACTTAGGACATGCATAGGTATAATTTTTTTAATATCGAAATAAAGATGATAATTAGACAGAGATCTACAGCAAAATTTTAATAACTACATACTCAAATTTTACTTTCCTGGCTGTTATAGACTATATAACAGAGGGAAAGTATGGTAAAAGAGCGGTAAAAATAACCCCCCGCCCCAAAATTGATACATTTTTGGACTTGAGACCTTGAAACGTCGAGAAATGATAAAAACTTCGGGCGTTTTTTGTTTTTTCTGTCTGTGGGGGGAGGCACCTTTGTTCACCCACTTTGAAGCCTTATAACTTTTGCGCTTTTTGTCGAAAATTCTAAAATTATGCAGGGGGGATTGTGTATAAGGGGGATTAATGTTATTAAATTTTGGTGATTAAAGGTTGAGGAGATAAACGGAGTCGTGTGTATCTTCAATAGGATCAGACTTAATGACGATTTTACTCGTTATTAGCATTTACAATTTTTTATAATAGTCATCCCTACCTTCAAAATTAAGCTTTTTGCCATTTTATAATAGTTAAAAATATTAAAAGTTTTTAAAAATATAATACAGTATAACAGATGGCACTACCAAATGATGCCAGGAAAGTTAAGCAACTCGTTGCTGGTTTTTTATATTTATATTTATATTTATGAATTAAATAAAGCATTTTGATATTTAATATTATACTTTTTACCTGACTTATTCCAACTGAACACTAAAAAAAAAAAAATCAATTTTATGGTTAATAATATATAAAAGTTAAACAGAAATCTCGTCACAAGGAAGTGCTTTTCCAGAATCTTCTAAACTATGAAAATATATGATTCACTGCAATTTTTAGGTATAATTATTCGTAATTAACATGTTCAAAAATTATTTATTAATTTACGACTATGTCATTTAGTAATTATTTAAAGTATTAACGTAAATAGAACTGTATAAAAATTGCACGCAGTCTTTGTACTAAATATAAAATAAATATAATTTTTAGACCACGCAATATTTATTTAAGAGCTAAGTTGAAAAAATCGGATTCGAGTTGAATAAATAAATTGAATCATTGTAGACGTATTGAAGGNAAATTTGGAGACTTAAAAAACATTCCAAAAATCCAAAAAAACCAAAAACTTTTAGTGGGTCCGAACGCCCGAGTTTTATGTAACGCTATGTAACTTGCCCGAGATATCTCGGGATTGGGGTTTAAGGTGTTTAAGAAAAAATTTTCTGTTAGCGAACCCTTTGTTAAATATCTCGAATATCACCACTGGTTATATTAAGCTTACTTCCTTTATTATTGTCAAATATCAAAAAGTTGAACCATAGAGTTACATATTGCAAAGGAGTTTCCGTCCGAAAAAGCTAAAAAGAAAAGTTACAAAATCTCTTATTCACCTTTACAAAACTTTTTACAGTATCGTATCTTACGACAGATTTTGTGAATACCAGACTTCTATCTGGGAACTTGGCGTATTATAAGTTAGAACAAAAATTTAATTTATGTTTCTGAATCCGGCCCCCGATCTTTAATTAACTTGTGAACTATAATATTTTTTATCCTTTTTGACGTATACTGAATAGTAAATAGAGCTTTATCACAATGTACGTTCTTTAAGAAAGTTCTTAAATATTTAAAATTATTTATATATTGCATTTAATAATGCATTGATATTTACAATTAATCAATGAAGTTATTCGATTTTCTTGCAATATGAGTACATGATCTATGTTAGGTAAAATCGCCATTTGCAATACTTTTTAACTTCATTATCTACACGTGGGCTGTATAGAAACGCACGTTTTTTTTTTTTTTTTTTTTAATTATCGGTGACACATCAGTGCTGATGTCTATGTATTGAAAGTAATTTCTTTTTCTATTTGAAAGATTATAAAGTTGTATTTTAAAAGAATTCGACTCTGGAGAATAATAAATAATACAATTTTTAAAAACACTTATATACAAAGTCATAAAAATATTTATAAATTGGAAGGAATGCAAGAAGGAATATTAGATGGAAACCACAGAATTGAATCTTCTCAAAGATTGGAGAAATTAGTTAAAACGGAACAGCTTTAGTTTGAATTAAAGGCACATTGGACTTTTCCCATATTGAAAAGTGTAACTTACGAGCAATTCCAAATGTTATAAATTTTATTTCTATCATTGAATTTTTGTTTCGATGGCCTAATGTAACTTTTTTCAAAAAAGCGGTCTTGAAATGTTTATCTGTGGTTCTTTTGGAGTGAGGTTAGAGACCACATTGGACCACCAAGGGGAGGGGACGAATTTGAACTTTAATTAACATAGGACATATGGTTTATTTTAATTAGTATTATTCTATAGTTTATGGCAATGGTTTCAATCAGAGTGCCGCCACACACTACGGTGTCTCAATAATACTTCAATGGTATAGTGAAGAGGGCCGTCGAGAGGAGAAAGAGCTGGGGGATTTTTCTCTGGGCCCAGAGAAACTTATGGGTCCGTAGTGATTCCTAATCCTATAAAATTAATGTTATTTTTACTAATAGAAAAAATCTTTAATTCTCGTTTTTATTAATAAAGGAACATTCTATGTAGTTCATTTGTTCAAAAAAATTAATAGCTAAAGGGTCCGTCCGCTTTATATCCGAGTTCTTTATAAGCTTGATACAACGCTGTCCGCGAAATATATTGCTAAGCAGCTAATGTCAATTTTATGCAGACTATATTATTTAGTCTACTTATTTTTACAAATTTAAATCATTTAGTCAATCATAATCTTAAGAATAAATATTTTTGACGTATTAGATTATTTGATTATAAATTGGAATTATTATTATTTTTTAATTTAAAATAGATAAAAGTCTCCTATTTGCAAAAAACTTAAGACACAGTTTATTATATTTTTTGTAGAATNGTATTTAAAATAAAATTTTGCCATAAGAATGAGTGAAAATTATTGCATTACACGCACGAAGCTATTTCATAAAGACTTTTCTTATTTACAGTTATTTCGAAATATTGATAGATTAATCATATATAAAAAGAGCTACTTAAACAAATTATTTCATTTTCGAGGAAATTAATGTTTGAGATGAACGAAAATAATAGGCTAATAGGTGTTACTGTACTCATTAGATGTATTACCGAAAAATACATCAGTGTTTCCTAGATGAAAATCTCATTTTAATAATATTATATACTGATGATCGGATGGCCAAGGCATCAGTTTACCACTAGGTTAGCCTAATACCAGTTTACCACTAGGCATTGAATCCAAATGTGTGAACAATCCCAAGAATTTTTTGGGAGTAGTCTGACCCTAATATTCATGCTCTGACCCTCATTCTTCGGTCGCCTCGTTGAGAGCCTGGTCAAACCTATCTATAAAAGGTGTTTTTAAATGTCTACAGAGTGGAAAGAGTAAACTCCCATTGAGAGAATAGCCAAACCTATGATTAAAAGGTTTTTGTTTACTGCCTACATAATAGAAAGAGTTTTAAAAAGACAATATACTAATGCAATTATTTAATTAAAATTGGTATGAAATTTGAAATATTTTTTGTTATTTGTTCATTAGGCTACTCGTGAAATTTAAATTAAATAATTATTAAACATTTTTCTCGTATTACACCTACAGTAATAAAATATAATTAATTATATTATATTATAAACATGACTTTTCGTTTTATTTTTATTTTCAAGTAATTTTTTAATTTAATTTTTTAAAAGCGTAAATATTTTACTAATTATTAGAGATTCGATAATATTTTTTCTATTATTTTATTTTATTTATTTATTGTTAATTATTGCTTTATTTTATATCAGTCAAACTGATCACCCACCATTGTTCGATTTATTCAAATATAAATGAATATGATTTTATTAATTAGTAAAAAATTTATTTTAATAATCTCTAATTATCTATACGAAGATATCCGCCTATCATTTTCCAGAATTTAAAATATCGTTGACTAATTTACCTAATGTTTTATGCTGATTAGAAAACTGCTTTTCTAATGATCCTCCTATTGTCATTTAGGAAAGTCAACGAACTCAAATATTTGTTTGAAATTCTTTTCTAAAATAATCTGATAAGCATGCCCATGTTGCTCTTTGGTTTGTGTTTTCGTTTGCGTTTTTTAAACAACTTAGAAAAGACATCTTTAAACTATTAGCTGTCAGCTATTAGGTAATCCAGAGTTTTTCCAGCTGTTAGCTTCAACCTACTCCTATATTGCCTAATGCATAATGAGGCAATTAAAGGCTCTTGCCCATCGAATTTTCAATTTCCGGAAAGCACTCATTCATACAGAGTAGCCCAAAACGTATTTTACAACTTTAACACAGTTTTCTCTACAAATGTAATTTAAGGAAGCCTTTCTGACACGCTGATCTGTAACTTGAGTGCTTCCTTAAATTATATTTATTCGTAGAAAAAATTACATTTAATGTTGTACGTTCTGGCAATCCTATACCAATACTTTTTCAGCATTTGTAGAATTTTGATAAAAATCTATACTGTTCCTAAGTAATTTACTGTTTTTTCTATTTAGTAATTAAAATGCAAATTAAATTATAAAAGCATAAAAGCTAGATAAATAAAATCAGTTTTTTTTTCCAATAAACTTTGTATTTTGAATTGCTATAAATGAAATATTTTAAATAATAAAAGTAATTTTTAATAATAATAGTCTACATTTACAGTACTTAAATTTAGTATCATTTAATACGCCAGCTTTATTGCAAGATATAAATTACAGATCTTATGTTTTGTTTATTGTTTCATCCTTATTATACAAAAATTCATAAAATATTTTCATAATAAATATCTAGTTTTTATACATAATAATTAATAAATTAAAGAAAAAATTTTGTTCTGTTATTTTAAGCATAATTTATTTCAGAATGTACAATTTTTAAATATGATACTCAAGAGAGAATATTATTCTCACAAATTTTAAAAAATTATATTTAAAAATTTATTATAATTACTAAACCAGTTAAAAATTAAATGATTAAAATCAAATTTTTATATTCCAGAATATTAAATGTTATATTTATAAATTAAAATGTTTATTTTCGTGACGAAACTAATTAATTCTCATCACTGTTTATTGAAAATATAATTAATTCAGAGCTACATTCTAACGAAGGACAACAACAACATCCTTGGTTATTATATAAATAATCACAAAACCAATAACTTATAGTAAATCAGATATTAAGTTTGTATACAAACTTAAATAAACAATTTTTCTAATCTACTTGTATCATCAATGCTGCATATTTCTTTAAGTGAACGTAGTTTTTGTATTAATTAAATCAAACGACAACTTTCATTGATGAATAATATAATAACAGGCTTAATAACTAATTACTATTTTATGATAAATAATTATTTATCTAATTGTAAGTGTAATTTGATTTTTTTAATGATATTACAAACCTGTAATATATAAAATACTATATGTCAAATTAATATCATTTTATCGGTATCAGAATTCTTGACCTAATCAGTTATCATTGATAATGCAGTGTTACATTAAAGAAGAATTAAATTACAGAAATTAACAAATAAAATGGAGATTATTTTTTCAATAAAAATATAGGCCTATTTAAAAACATTTTTTTTTAAAATAAGAATTACGGTAATAAATAAAATAAAATCTATAAAAAAAATGAATAAATATAAATAAAATATTCAATGTACTTGTGCAATGACAACATAGAGCTTCTGTTAATTTTATGCAAGGTCAACACGTATTATTTTTTCAAATTATAGTTCTGTTTCTGTTTCTAACAGATCTCAAAATAACAATACAAATAAATGCTGTTTCTTCTTATTCGATAATAAAATTCGTTGAAGAAGTCATTCTTTCATACCTTCGAAATAAAGTGATATTTAAGTGCACAAAAAATAAATAATACTGCTTCTTATTTTAACGTTGTGTATTTAGTCCTTAATTTATTTTAGCACGAAAATAGTACATATAATATTCCTTTATTACATGAACACTATACAATATATTAAAAATATCTGTAAGGGTCAGTTTCCTGTCAACAACTGGAATACTTTTAACACTCCAGCTAATGGGAAAAACACATTGAAAACTATTTTAAGTACCCTACTATAACCCAAAAATGATCCGGGATGTTAAAAGCAAGTGTTAAACATTACTTTTATGGCATAGCTAATAAGGTTGGGGTTCGGTGTTCGCAGTATTCTGTAATGTCTTTGAGGTTTTTCAACAGCCATTTAAAAGGTTGCATTTCTTTCAAAAGAAAAAGCCGTAGATCTATTAAAACACGAGTATTAAAATTTTAAAGTAGTAATTAAACATTTGATTTTGCTATTTATTTTGATTTTAAAAATAAATTTTACATACTTTTATTATTTTTCTGTACGACAATACATTTAAAAAAAATTGCCATTAGATTGCATATAAAGATATAATTACTGTACACGTTAATTTTAATTTAATATTCTATAATTCAAAATATCTGTTTAAAATATATAAAATATTTTATGACGAATATAGATTTTTCTGTAGTAAAAAATGTAGCATTCTAGCTTTACAAAACTAAATAATATCAGCTGAACAATTGTGTTTTTTAATAGCAAATCTCCATACAATATATTTTCTGGTATTGACTATTTGAAACTTATTTACAATATTGTTTTCGATAAAACTGTTAGGCTAATAAATGAATAAAGTTCTGAAGTTCAAGTTTCAGTTTCATAGAAGAAACGAAGCTGTAATGTTTGCTTGAATACAAATAAGTATAACACGAATGCTTTGTAATAGATATAGTAATAAACAAGGACGGAGAGGGTTGAGATGGGAGAGTCAGTCACAAATATGTCATATCTCTCTCAGAAAGCCATAAAATTATATGAATAAAATCAATAAAAAAATAAATTGAAGTAAACTTTTTACTACTTGCCAAAATAAATTTTAATTTATATTATTTCACATCATTTATATTTATATAAACGAATAGATTTTTGGGGCTTCTCTATGTCTCTATGTCGTGCACTGAGCCTGGATAAAATAATAAAAACATAATATGNAAATTTTTGTATTTTTTACTGGATGTATTTTTGTGATTTTAAAAGGACTTTTTGGCGGCCAGCAGCCTACAATGAAAGGTCAGTCGCCAAGATTGTATAGTCCAGAATGCGAAAATAATAAATGGAGGTTCCTTTCTTGGGAGGACTTTGTCTTCAAATATTTATTAACCTTTTATACTTGTTTAGACACAAATTTTACTAATTAACTAATATTTTAAAATGATTCTAAATTTACAAAAATGTTTACTCATTTATTTATTTTAAAATTTTAAAACAAATCTCATTAATCATTAGATAACAAAATAATTATAGTTTAAGTTAACACCGCCAGATGTCGATACTATGGTGGTATTAGTTACAAACTTCGGAAATCTGTCATTCCCGTTCCGGCATTCGTCCATTGTGGTTGTGATATTTCATCGATCGTAATTTTTCAAGAGAATCATGAGCGTCGACGTACACGGAAGAAAAAGTCATGAAGCAAGAAATTCAGCCGAAGAAGATGAAAAATTTTACGCTGAAATTGGAAAAAAATTTTGGGAACTATCTATGAGGGAAAACGTTATGCCACAGAAGAAAGTTAATGATGGTGAGTAGAAATTTATGCTTTGTAATCATGCGTTTTCTCTTACTTTATTTTAGAAGAGACCTTAATAATAGATGTTTCCAAAACTTAGAATTTCGGGAGCGATCAATATAATAAAACTCCTGTTTATGTAACTCGTAAAGGCCTGGCAAAAAGGGCCTTTGTTACGGCTTTTTTTTTTTAGTTTACAGTGTTTTGGTTTACCGAATAATAATGAATACGGCTTACGTCTGATACACAACTCTTATCTTGTGGCGTATGTTTCCAGCAGATAAATGCGTTTTTTTAATTGAATTTTTCAAAAATATATAACAGTTGTACTGTAGGCTTTGTAATTTTCCTCAACTGATATGTTGTGAAGCGATTTCTGCACTGGATTTCAAATATATCATTGTTTTACAGAGGAATTCTACGAAAAATAATACGTTGCTACCACCTGCAGTAAATTCTCTTGCAGCGTGAGAGTACTGTACACTCGCGATTGTTATGTGAAACAATTGCGATACAATAAAATAACAATGTGAAATATTCAACCTTTACCACAGTGCTACACATTTTATGTTTTTTTTTTTTTTTTTTTTTTTTTTAATTATCGGTGACACATCAGTGCTGATGTCTATGTATTGAAAGTAATTTCTTTTTCTATTTGAAAGATTATAAAGTTGTATTTTAAAAGAATTCGACTCTGGAGAATAATAAATAATACAATTTTTAAAAACACTTATATACAAAGTCATAAAAATATTTATAAATTGGAAGGAATGCAAGAAGGAATATTAGATGGAAACCACAGAATTGAATCTTCTCAAAGATTGGAGAAATTAGTTAAAACGGAACAGCTTTAGTTTGAATTAAAGGCACATTGGACTTTTCCCATATTGAAAAGTGTAACTTACGAGCAATTCCAAATGTTATAAATTTTATTTCTATCATTGAATTTTTGTTTCGATGGCCTAATGTAACTTTTTTCAAAAAAGCGGTCTTGAAATGTTTATCTGTGGTTCTTTTGGAGTGAGGTTAGAGACCACATTGGACCACCAAGGGGAGGGGACGAATTTGAACTTTAATTAACATAGGACATATGGTTTATTTTAATTAGTATTATTCTATAGTTTATGGCAATGGTTTCAATCAGAGTGCCGCCACACACTACGGTGTCTCAATAATACTTCAATGGTATAGTGAAGAGGGCCGTCGAGAGGAGAAAGAGCTGGGGGATTTTTCTCTGGGCCCAGAGAAACTTATGGGTCCGTAGTGATTCCTAATCCTATAAAATTAATGTTATTTTTACTAATAGAAAAAATCTTTAATTCTCGTTTTTATTAATAAAGGAACATTCTATGTAGTTCATTTGTTCAAAAAAATTAATAGCTAAAGGGTCCGTCCGCTTTATATCCGAGTTCTTTATAAGCTTGATACAACGCTGTCCGCGAAATATATTGCTAAGCAGCTAATGTCAATTTTATGCAGACTATATTATTTAGTCTACTTATTTTTACAAATTTAAATCATTTAGTCAATCATAATCTTAAGAATAAATATTTTTGACGTATTAGATTATTTGATTATAAATTGGAATTATTATTATTTTTTAATTTAGAATAGATAAAAGTCTCCTATTTGCAAAAAACTTAAGACACAGTTTATTATATTTTTTGTAGAATGTTCTGAAATATAGGATATATTGAAAGAAAATTCATATAGGCCCAGTAGCCTGCAGACTATAAAATAGAGGATATAAGCGATAAAAAAAGGGCATCGTACATTATGCAAAGAGCTTTAAACTCTATGATTCAAACGTTGGATCCACGCTCCCATAAGGTGGAAATGGTTGCACTGGGGATTAACTTGGCGTTGAAACAAGGAATGGGTTTTGGTCAACATAGGACGAAGTCAATTGACAAATATCCTTCATTAGTTCCTTTTATATTTGCAGAATAGGCTAGAAATAATGTGTTTTGGGCACTCTTGAAAAGGGGAGCACTTGCCCCAATGTACGGGCATCCATGTATTAGCTTATCGATTTTTATAAATAACTATATATATAAATTTTTTTGATAAATCAATACCTTATTGATACAAATTTAATTGTAAAACTAAAATTGGAGACGTAATTGACTCTATTACAACATGGTATAAAATTAATATGACCAACGGATGGAGAATAAAATTCTGGCTGGAAATGTATCGTTCTATTGATAAGAGAAGACCCCACTAGAAGACCGCTTAAGTATAAAATTGTAATAGTAAACTGTACAGTTAATATAGAAACATTAGTCTATTATTAATTTATATTTTTATATATTAACTATAGAAACATGACTTTAATATATCAACGGAGTTGAAAGTGAAATTCAGTTAAATATATAAACAAATAANTTAATAATCTCTAATTATCTATACGAAGATATCCGCCTATCATTTTCCAGAATTTAAAATATCGTTGACTAATTTACCTAATGTTTTATGCTGATTAGAAAACTGCTTTTCTAATGATCCTCCTATTGTCATTTAGGAAAGTCAACGAACTCAAATATTTGTTTGAAATTCTTTTCTAAAATAATCTGATAAGCATGCCCATGTTGCTCTTTGGTTTGTGTTTTCGTTTGCGTTTTTTAAACAACTTAGAAAAGACATCTTTAAACTATTAGCTGTCAGCTATTAGGTAATCCAGAGTTTTTCCAGCTGTTAGCTTCAACCTACTCCTATATTGCCTAATGCATAATGAGGCAATTAAAGGCTCTTGCCCATCGAATTTTCAATTTCCGGAAAGCACTCATTCATACAGAGTAGCCCAAAACGTATTTTACAACTTTAACACAGTTTTCTCTACAAATGTAATTTAAGGAAGCCTTTCTGACACGCTGATCTGTAACTTGAGTGCTTCCTTAAATTATATTTATTCGTAGAAAAAATTACATTTAATGTTGTACGTTCTGGCAATCCTATACCAATACTTTTTCAGCATTTGTAGAATTTTGATAAAAATCTATACTGTTCCTAAGTAATTTACTGTTTTTTCTATTTAGTAATTAAAATGCAAATTAAATTATAAAAGCATAAAAGCTAGATAAATAAAATCAGTTTTTTTTCCCAATAAACTTTGTATTTTGAATTGCTATAAATGAAATATTTTAAATAATAAAAGTAATTTTTAATAATAATAGTCTACATTTACAGTACTTAAATTTAGTATCAT
Source organism: Centruroides sculpturatus (assembly GCF_000671375.1). Lineage (NCBI taxonomy): Eukaryota > Metazoa > Arthropoda > Arachnida > Scorpiones > Buthidae > Centruroides > Centruroides sculpturatus. The sequence continues at coordinate 105,247 of NW_019384778.1, forward strand.
TTAATACGCCAGCTTTATTGCAAGATATAAATTACAGATCTTATGTTTTGTTTATTGTTTCATCCTTATTATACAAAAATTCATAAAATATTTTCATAATAAATATCTAGTTTTTATACATAATAATTAATAAATTAAAGAAAAAATTTTGTTCTGTTATTTTAAGCATAATTTATTTCAGAATGTACAATTTTTAAATATGATACTCAAGAGAGAATATTATTCTCACAAATTTTAAAAAATTATATTTAAAAATTTATTATAATTACTAAACCAGTTAAAAATTAAATGATTAAAATCAAATTTTTATATTCCAGAATATTAAATGTTATATTTATAAATTAAAATGTTTATTTTCGTGACGAAACTAATTAATTCTCATCACTGTTTATTGAAAATATAATTAATTCAGAGCTACATTCTAACGAAGGACAACAACAACATCCTTGGTTATTATATAAATAATCACAAAACCAATAACTTATAGTAAATCAGATATTAAGTTTGTATACAAACTTAAATAAACAATTTTTCTAATCTACTTGTATCATCAATGCTGCATATTTCTTTAAGTGAACGTAGTTTTTGTATTAATTAAATCAAACGACAACTTTCATTGATGAATAATATAATAACAGGCTTAATAACTAATTACTATTTTATGATAAATAATTATTTATCTAATTGTAAGTGTAATTTGATTTTTTTAATGATATTACAAACCTGTAATATATAAAATACTATATGTCAAATTAATATCATTTTATCGGTATCAGAATTCTTGACCTAATCAGTTATCATTGATAATGCAGTGTTACATTAAAGAAGAATTAAATTACAGAAATTAACAAATAAAATGGAGATTATTTTTTCAATAAAAATATAGGCCTATTTAAAAACATTTTTTTTTAAAATAAGAATTACGGTAATAAATAAAATAAAATCTATAAAAAAAATGAATAAATATAAATAAAATATTCAATGTACTTGTGCAATGACAACATAGAGCTTCTGTTAATTTTATGCAAGGTCAACACGTATTATTTTTTCAAATTATAGTTCTGTTTCTGTTTCTAACAGATCTCAAAATAACAATACAAATAAATGCTGTTTCTTCTTATTCGATAATAAAATTCGTTGAAGAAGTCATTCTTTCATACCTTCGAAATAAAGTGATATTTAAGTGCACAAAAAATAAATAATACTGCTTCTTATTTTAACGTTGTGTATTTAGTCCTTAATTTATTTTAGCACGAAAATAGTACATATAATATTCCTTTATTACATGAACACTATACAATATATTAAAAATATCTGTAAGGGTCAGTTTCCTGTCAACAACTGGAATACTTTTAACACTCCAGCTAATGGGAAAAACACATTGAAAACTATTTTAAGTACCCTACTATAACCCAAAAATGATCCGGGATGTTAAAAGCAAGTGTTAAACATTACTTTTATGGCATAGCTAATAAGGTTGGGGTTCGGTGTTCGCAGTATTCTGTAATGTCTTTGAGGTTTTTCAACAGCCATTTAAAAGGTTGCATTTCTTTCAAAAGAAAAAGCCGTAGATCTATTAAAACACGAGTATTAAAATTTTAAAGTAGTAATTAAACATTTGATTTTGCTATTTATTTTGATTTTAAAAATAAATTTTACATACTTTTATTATTTTTCAGTACGACAATACATTTAAAAAAAATTGCCATTAGATTGCATATAAAGATATAATTACTGTACACGTTAATTTTAATTTAATATTCTATAATTCAAAATATCTGTTTAAAATATATAAAATATTTTATGACGAATATAGATTTTTCTGTAGTAAAAAATGTAGCATTCTAGCTTTACAAAACTAAATAATATCAGCTGAACAATTGTGTTTTTTAATAGCAAATCTCCATACAATATATTTTCTGGTATTGACTATTTGAAACTTATTTACAATATTGTTTTCGATAAAACTGTTAGGCTAATAAATGAATAAAGTTCTGAAGTTCAAGTTTCAGTTTCATAGAAGAAACGAAGCTGTAATGTTTGCTTGAATACAAATAAGTATAACACGAATGCTTTGTAATAGATATAGTAATAAACAAGGACGGAGAGGGTTGAGATGGGAGAGTCAGTCACAAATATGTCATATCTCTCTCAGAAAGCCATAAAATTATATGAATAAAATCAATAAAAAAATAAATTGAAGTAAACTTTTTACTACTTGCCAAAATAAATTTTAATTTATATTATTTCACATCATTTATATTTATATAAACGAATAGATTTTTGGGGCTTCTCTATGTCTCTATGTCGTGCACTGAGCCTGGATAAAATAATAAAAACATAATATTTTAGTTTGTTTTATTTATATGCATTGATGCAACAAGAATAATGTTATATTTTTCATAAACAATAATAAAATACAAAGTAATAAAATAAATAAATTATATCAATTGCAGAAACAATTAGTACTTTCTCGAAATATTCATTTTATTATATTTATATTATAAAACTGAACCACAATATAGATATATAAATTCAATTTTAAAATAGAAAAAGAATAGTCCCGGTTTGCTATGTTTAATAAACATAGGCATATTTTACATAGTTAAAACGTAGACGTATTTTTTAAAATGTACTTAGGACATGCATAGGTATAATTTTTTTAATATCGAAATAAAGATGATAATTAGACAGAGATCTACAGCAAAATTTTAATAACTACATACTCAAATTTTACTTTCCTGGCTGTTATAGACTATATAACAGAGGGAAAGTATGGTAAAAGAGCGGTAAAAATAACCCCCCGCCCCAAAATTGATACATTTTTGGACTTGAGACCTTGAAACGTCGAGAAATGATAAAAACTTCGGGCGTTTTTTGTTTTTTCTGTCTGTGGGGGGAGGCACCTTTGTTCACCCACTTTGAAGCCTTATAACTTTTGCGCTTTTTGTCGAAAATTCTAAAATTATGCAGGGGGGATTGTGTATAAGGGGGATTAATGTTATTAAATTTTGGTGATTAAAGGTTGAGGAGATAAACGGAGTCGTGTGTATCTTCAATAGGATCAGACTTAATGACGATTTTACTCGTTATTAGCATTTACAATTTTTTATAATAGTCATCCCTACCTTCAAAATTAAGCTTTTTGCCATTTTATAATAGTTAAAAATATTAAAAGTTTTTAAAAATATAATACAGTATAACAGATGGCACTACCAAATGATGCCAGGAAAGTTAAGCAACTCGTTGCTGGTTTTTTATATTTATATTTATATTTATGAATTAAATAAAGCATTTTGATATTTAATATTATACTTTTTACCTGACTTATTCCAACTGAACACTAAAAAAAAAAAAATCAATTTTATGGTTAATAATATATAAAAGTTAAACAGAAATCTCGTCACAAGGAAGTGCTTTTCCAGAATCTTCTAAACTATGAAAATATATGATTCACTGCAATTTTTAGGTATAATTATTCGTAATTAACATGTTCAAAAATTATTTATTAATTTACGACTATGTCATTTAGTAATTATTTAAAGTATTAACGTAAATAGAACTGTATAAAAATTGCACGCAGTCTTTGTACTAAATATAAAATAAATATAATTTTTAGACCACGCAATATTTATTTAAGAGCTAAGTTGAAAAAATCGGATTCGAGTTGAATAAATAAATTGAATCATTGTAGACGTATTGAAGGCAGTTTTATGTTTTTAAAAAGAATTAAATGGAAATTATACAAAATAAAAAAAGTAGAAATTTAAATGAAAACTGTATATGTTATATAGACTCACTGTATTTGATTTGCATTTATTTACAAAAGAGTTTATTATATTGGAAATTTCATACTTTGTTGATTCTAGTAAATAACCTAAATATTATATGTGATATGTAAATTGAAATTACGTCTGCGACGATTATTAGAATGTTTTAGTGTTTATTCTAAAGAAAAATGCTTTATAGAATATTGTTGACACAAAAACTAAAGTAGTTAAAATCATCTCAGTTTTATGAATTCGGTTGTTTATTGTTTCCAGAATAAATTCATGACCATTATATTTAAAATCGATAGTTTATTAGTTAAAAGGCAATGGCTGATCCAGAAGAATCCAAAAAAAGAGCTAACTCAAAAATGTTTAAATAAGTAGACTACAATTGTCTTGCTTAACACGTGCAACATTGTATTAAGGAAAGTCCAATAAACCATATTTATCATCATAAATGTTTTTAAAAACAATGTTTTGAAGTTCGAATACATAAATTTTAATTATTATTATTATTAATTTTTTTTGTTAATTGGGAGAGTCCCTGTAGCTACTGTAGCTCATGGATCCACTCCTGTTAGAGAGTGATATATTAAAGTAATAAAGAATTACAGTTGTCCCTCGATAATCCGACAGGTATGGAACCAAAGGTGTGTCGGATTACCAAAAGTGTCCGGATTACCGAAAATAATTACATATTTCGCATTGTTTTGCTAGTAGTAACTTACAATATTCTCTACTCCAACTGTTTGAACAGAACTGCTCACATAAAACACACGAAATGTGTGTCATCGAGTAAGAATTGGATGGGGAGATTCACATCGCGACATGCTTCTGTGCAAGCAGACACGTAACGGGGACGGGTACCTTGACGGGAGGTGCGTCGGACTACTGAGCATGTCGGATTAAAAAACGTCGGACTATANTAAGTTAACACCGCCAGATGTCGATACTATGGTGGTATTAGTTACAAACTTCGGAAATCTGTCATTCCCGTTCCGGCATTCGTCCATTGTGGTTGTGATATTTCATCGATCGTAATTTTTCAAGAGAATCATGAGCGTCGACGTACACGGAAGAAAAAGTCATGAAGCAAGAAATTCAGCCGAAGAAGATGAAAAATTTTACGCTGAAATTGGAAAAAAATTTTGGGAACTATCTATGAGGGAAAACGTTATGCCACAGAAGAAAGTTAATGATGGTGAGTAGAAATTTATGCTTTGTAATCATGCGTTTTCTCTTACTTTATTTTAGAAGAGACCTTAATAATAGATGTTTCCAAAACTTAGAATTTCGGGAGCGATCAATATAATAAAACTCCTGTTTATGTAACTCGTAAAGGCCTGGCAAAAAGGGCCTTTGTTACGGCTTTTTTTTTTTAGTTTACAGTGTTTTGGTTTACCGAATAATAATGAATACGGCTTACGTCTGATACACAACTCTTATCTTGTGGCGTATGTTTCCAGCAGATAAATGCGTTTTTTTAATTGAATTTTTCAAAAATATATAACAGTTGTACTGTAGGCTTTGTAATTTTCCTCAACTGATATGTTGTGAAGCGATTTCTGCACTGGATTTCAAATATATCATTGTTTTACAGAGGAATTCTACGAAAAATAATACGTTGCTACCACCTGCAGTAAATTCTCTTGCAGCGTGAGAGTACTGTACACTCGCGATTGTTATGTGAAACAATTGCGATACAATAAAATAACAATGTGAAATATTCAACCTTTACCACAGTGCTACACATTTTATGTTTTTTTTTTTTTTTTTTTTTTTTTTAATTATCGGTGACACATCAGTGCTGATGTCTATGTATTGAAAGTAATTTCTTTTTCTATTTGAAAGATTATAAAGTTGTATTTTAAAAGAATTCGACTCTGGAGAATAATAAATAATACAATTTTTAAAAACACTTATATACAAAGTCATAAAAATATTTATAAATTGGAAGGAATGCAAGAAGGAATATTAGATGGAAACCACAGAATTGAATCTTCTCAAAGATTGGAGAAATTAGTTAAAACGGAACAGCTTTAGTTTGAATTAAAGGCACATTGGACTTTTCCCATATTGAAAAGTGTAACTTACGAGCAATTCCAAATGTTATAAATTTTATTTCTATCATTGAATTTTTGTTTCGATGGCCTAATGTAACTTTTTTCAAAAAAGCGGTCTTGAAATGTTTATCTGTGGTTCTTTTGGAGTGAGGTTAGAGACCACATTGGACCACCAAGGGGAGGGGACGAATTTGAACTTTAATTAACATAGGACATATGGTTTATTTTAATTAGTATTATTCTATAGTTTATGGCAATGGTTTCAATCAGAGTGCCGCCACACACTACGGTGTCTCAATAATACTTCAATGGTATAGTGAAGAGGGCCGTCGAGAGGAGAAAGAGCTGGGGGATTTTTCTCTGGGCCCAGAGAAACTTATGGGTCCGTAGTGATTCCTAATCCTATAAAATTAATGTTATTTTTACTAATAGAAAAAATCTTTAATTCTCGTTTTTATTAATAAAGGAACATTCTATGTAGTTCATTTGTTCAAAAAAATTAATAGCTAAAGGGTCCGTCCGCTTTATATCCGAGTTCTTTATAAGCTTGATACAACGCTGTCCGCGAAATATATTGCTAAGCAGCTAATGTCAATTTTATGCAGACTATATTATTTAGTCTACTTATTTTTACAAATTTAAATCATTTAGTCAATCATAATCTTAAGAATAAATATTTTTGACGTATTAGATTATTTGATTATAAATTGGAATTATTATTATTTTTTAATTTAGAATAGATAAAAGTCTCCTATTTGCAAAAAACTTAAGACACAGTTTATTATATTTTTTGTAGAATGTTCTGAAATATAGGATATATTGAAAGAAAATTCATATAGGCCCAGTAGCCTGCAGACTATAAAATAGAGGATATAAGCGATAAAAAAAGGGCATCGTACATTATGCAAAGAGCTTTAAACTCTATGATTCAAACGTTGGATCCACGCTCCCATAAGGTGGAAATGGTTGCACTGGGGATTAACTTGGCGTTGAAACAAGGAATGGGTTTTGGTCAACATAGGACGAAGTCAATTGACAAATATCCTTCATTAGTTCCTTTTATATTTGCAGAATAGGCTAGAAATAATGTGTTTTGGGCACTCTTGAAAAGGGGAGCACTTGCCCCAATGTACGGGCATCCATGTATTAGCTTATCGATTTTTATAAATAACTATATATATAATTTTTTTTGATAAATCAATACATTATTGATACAAATTTAATTGTAAAACTAAAATTGGAGACGTAATTGACTCTATTACAACATGGTATAAAATTAATATGACCAACGGATGGAGAATAAAATTCTGGCTGGAAATGTATCGTTCTATTGATAAGAGAAGACCCCACTAAAAGACCGCTTAAGTATAAAATTGTAATAGTAAACTGTACAGTTAATATAGAAACATTAGTCTATTATTAATTTATATTTTTATATATTAACTATAGAAACATGACTTTAATATATCAACGGAGTTGAAAGTGAAATTCAGTTAAATATATAAACAAATAATTTTTTGTAAGACCGAAATGCAATGTACTAAAAAGTCCAATTGATAAGATGTGTAGTTTAAGAACGACAGAGTATGCTTCTTATCTTAATCAGCACTCATTCAAATAAATTTACGATAAGCATTCGAAGTCTAGTAGAAAGTGTTGATTTATTGTATAAAAATTAAATTGAATAACAAATTCTTAAATTTTTTACAAACTTTGCATATAAATTCTATTCTACATCATTTCAGTCGATTTGCTGCGTGACCTATATCATAGATAAAAAGGCATTAAATCATAACAGAAAAAGCCAATAATCAAACAAATAGCTTGCTAGACAATTGATGTCGGGTTTACATATTTAATAATGAAAATCAGATACTGATTCTTTAATGTTTCAAAATATTATACACTATATACTGTATTATCCAAGGTTTTGTTGGTAAAGATAAGATTAAATTATTGTTCATGTATATTAATAGGCCTACATGTTTTAATATTTTTATAAAATAATTGTATATGTTAGAAAATTCGATTTTGTTTTAAAAAACCAGGTACAGTATTTGAAAATCATTTTGTCCACAACTTTTGTAGAAAGTTTCATTTTATTTATACACGATGTTTTAAAAATATATTTAAGTATTTTTAATAATTTGAAATTGTTTAATTTCATATGCACACTACGTGACGCGATCATATACATGTATAAGGACGGGCATATAATATTATGTATATTAATAAATAACCGTTGTTTCTCTAGTGTTTCATAAAAGTCACGTGTTTTGATGACAGAGCTGAAATCTACAGAAATGTTTTTTAAAGTTAAAAAATATAATAATTTAATTAATTTAATTCCATTTTATACTATATTTTTCATTGCCACCAGACTTTAATTTCATTTTCATAAATGAAATATTTAAAAATGTCTACAGAAAATATAAATAATCCAATCACTTTAAAGAAAACCGTTCGACGTCATTATGCTCAGCCAGTAAGAAGAAAGCGTCGTTCTCATTAGGATGTCGATTCTCCGTACAAATCATATGAATGTATTAAGGTCACATGGGAAAAACAATTCAAACGTCACGACTCTTAACCAATCAGAAGTTATATTTGCAAATCATGTGACTTACACCGCCTCCGTCACACATGGACGTGTGGAGAGTGGGGGGGTTATGTTCGGAATGGTTTGGGAAAAAATGACGATTTTATGAAAGAATCGAATAATTTAGATAGGTCTATAGTTTAATTTTAGGTTGTGTGGATATCAATTTGTGAAAATGGCTTTCGAGCTGAGACTTCACAGTCCAGCTGGAGGTGAACCGGCGGTTTATCAGTGGCCACTATCAACATCGGTAAGATTAAGCCTACTTCTAGGCCTAAGTTGTTTGGATGGTTGTTATGGTAACTGATCTGAGATTTAAAAGTTATTTTCATGAAATTTAAACATACAGCGACAATTAAATAGCATTTTTTCTCTGTATTTTTCAGGATAAACATGACGGGGCCATTGAAATCGTCGAAACGATCAGGTATGAAAGTTTTTCAACAATAGAATGATTTATTATGCTCTTTAATATTCTTAAAAATAAATTCTAATTCTGGTATGTCTTTAGTGTATTTATTTTTGAATTAAAGTGTATGTAATTCATAATATAAAGTAATTTTTAAATTTAATAGTGAATTTTTAATTGAAAAATGTTTATGTATATGGACTATTGGTAAAATTTGTTTATATTGGTATTGAAATATTTTCATAGAAAAAGATTGAATTACTTTATATATTCTAAGGTGAATTCTTTGAGAGAAAATATTTTATAATTTTATTGTTGTGTTAATTGTTCTCACAATTAAAAACAATTGAAGAATTTATGTAATGTAATAAAAATAATTGTACTTATTTGTTATTTTTATAAGGCTGAAATTATAGACTTTTCATTAATTTTATGTTAATCTACTGTTTATTTTTCTGTCATTCTGTCAGGTTCCTCATTTCCTTACATGTTGATGCATTTATTCACTTCCATCATATCATTTTTGAATAGTACTTTTCAAATAAAAATAAAACAATTTTCCTGAAAACTATTATAAATTATTTTATTAAACATTTTCACTTCTCTGTTTAAAGAGTTAATTTTAATGCCAATTAGTGATTTTTTTTTTTTTACTTCCAAAATAGTTTACAAGTCAAAACGTGTTTCAACAGTCAATAGAGATATAAATAGTAGTAGTAAAACATTGTATTTCCAATCATCTGTAAGAAAAACAGAATTTAATAATTATAGTATAAATTTAGCATATGCTTTATTATTTTTGAGTTTTAATTAGTTGTGAAATCATTTTGAATTTATCCCGAGTAACAAAAATTTCAAACTTCAAAAAGTTGTTAAGTTTTTATCAAAGTACTGTATGAATAAAATTATAAAATTACTTTAAAAAATGTATTATAACTTATGATTAAACTATTGATATACATGAGTATAATAAAGTTATGCTTCAATATCTATAAAATGGTATTGAAGTGTAAATGTATTATATTCAATAATACTTTGACTAATGTAAAATTTTTAATGATTTTCAAACTATCAAGTATTCATACATCATACTTTATCTACATGTTTTATTTTTCATATTTTATTAGTAACATTTTTCCCAATGTGTCTTTTTTTTTTTTTTTTTTTACATTTTGCAACATTCAATGAGAATTTTCTATAGAATTTGCTTTGTTGTTAGCTAATTTATTAGAATACATATACAGTACTAGCATATTATCCTAATTTAATATTGTTGGTCTTGATTTTTTTCCAATATTTTTTATCACTAATAATTATTATTATTAAGGCTTAGTTTATACCATTATCTTTACTTCTATTGAACTTTTCATTATATGTCTCCAGTTTTATTTTTACTCTAGTTATTTAATCTATTTGGTAATAGCATATATAGTTTTAATTAAAATGAAACTGGTAACAAACCATAAACTTCCAATGAAATTTTACTTAATTACTAACATTTTTGACCTTGTTCAAAGGCCAGTATAGCCTGATGATGGCTCTTGAACAAGGCCAAAAGCATTAGTAATTAAACAAAGTTTTGCTGGTATTTCATGATTTGTTGTGAGTTTTTCAGTTTATATAAGTTTGCTTTTTTAATAAGTATAGAAAATTATATTCTTTTATTAAATATTAATAAATAAAATAAAATTATAATTGATTTTATGGTTGATTTTAGGGTTTAAATAATAATTGGAAATCCTGCTTACTATAATGATCTATTGTTATGATTATTTTTATGTCCTTAGATTGTCTTGAATTTTTAATTTATTTATGTTTTGTTCAACTAATAAACATTATCATTATTGAAGAGAGTCATATATAGAATTCCTTTATTTGTAATCATTTTGGGATTTTCCTAGTACTGATAACGGATGATGATAATGTATTGTTAACATTAAGCAGGAATATATAAGTAAGGCTAAAATTAGTGGAAATTTTGCCTTTGTCGATTCTGACACTAAAAGGATATGTTAAAACAGTTATAAAATGCATGAATTATAGATTTATTAACATAATTTTTATTAATTAATAGTAATTCTTGTTCTGTTGTTTTTTGCATTACCATCTTTTACAATAGTTAGCATATAATTGAAGTAGAAAATGCCACAGTTTAAATTGCTCTATTTCAAACAAAAAGTGATTAAATTTAAAAATTGTTTTAAAGTAGCCTATTGGTTAAAAGTGATGATAATTTGCTACACTGAGCGTTTTCAGACACTTTTTGATGCTAATAGTGTACAAAGACAGTTTAAAATAGCTATTTACTTGAAGATAATGATAAAAATGACCATATTTTGATTATAACAAGTTAGGCTTTTATAGGATTTTATTTTAACTTATTTTAACTAGGATTTTATTTTAACTTATCAGAAATAATGAGTCCCAAAATATATAACATTGAATAATTAATAACAATGTCTGTGATGAAAATAAGCAGATTTTTGGTATTAAAATTTTAGCTGATATATTATTGGGTTGTTTGGAAAGTAAGTTCGTATTTTTTACCACTAGACGGATTAGTTATATTTTTCCTGCCATTTTCATTCTAAACTGTATTATCATTATATATTTTGACAGCTAGCACTTTAAGGCTTATTTGTAAAAAATTTTGTTTGATTTTGTGCAATTGTTTATTTTTTGTGTCCCATCGAATATGGAAGATTGAAAGCAGCATTTTTGGCATATTTTGCTCTTTTATTACTGAAAGGTAAGAATGCTGTTGAAGAAAGAAAAAAATTGTGTGACGTGTATGGAGATGTATTGACAGAATGACGGTGCCAAAACTGGTTTACAAAATTTCATTCTGGCAATTTCAATATTGAAGATGCACCACGTTCTGAATGGCCAGTTGAAGCCAATGAAAACAAAATAAACGTACTGATTGAAGCAAACTGCCAAACAACAACAACACATGAAATCACTGAGAGATTAAATTTGTCAAATTGAACTGTTTATGATTACTTGAAACAAATTGGTTTTGTTTCAAAGCTTGATATATGGGTTCCACATGTTCTTAAAGAGAGATGCTCTCTTTGATGGGATTTTAAGGAAATTTTTTTTTTAGAGCTTTTACCAGACAATTTAACAATTGATTTGAAAGTGTACTGCCATCGAGTAAACAAATTGAGTAATATCATCAAACAGAAAAGGTGGCTAGAATTGATCAACAAAACAGGTGTAGTGTTTACCATGATAATGTCAAATTTCAAACAAGTTTGGTAACTCGTCAGAAACTGTTATAACTTAGATGGGATGATCTATCACACCAACCATATTCGCCAGATCGAGCACACTCAGATTAACACTTGTTNAAAATTAGCAGGTGCCAAAACATACAAGTTATTATAAACACTTCAGTTTTATCATCATTGTCTTTGCATTAATAGACCTTATGCTTTTTTTTTGTGCTGGTAGCCTCAACATGAAACTGATAATATGAAATTGTTACTGGTATAAGTTATTATTATTGGTCTTAACTATGCTTTAATTTAATTGATGTAATTGCAATTTTCTCATGATATAATAGCTTAAATTGCTGACATTATGCTAGTTGAAGTTAATAGCAGAAACAATACTGGATGAATTACTTATTAATCAAAATTATTATTAATTAATAAGTATATGATTTTAAACTGTTTTAATGTTAAGGCTGGTTAGCACAATATGACTACTATTCATTTTGTCACAGCTTAATTAATTAAAACATTGACAAGATTTGTTGATGATTCAAATGTTTATATGGTGTTTTGGTGTATGACTAAAAGTTATTTTGATCATGTGCAAGAGCTTTCATTTCTCTCTAAAGTTATGAAATACTATCTAACACTTGATTCTAATCTTGTCTTTGATTGGTTTGACAATGTGATAATGAACAAAATATCTGAGAGATTACACTTTTTGTTATATAGTTGCAACTTATGACTTGTTGGTGGTATTAGTTCAACAATGATGTTCAAATGAAGCAAATACACTGGTGGAAATTGAAAGTGTTACACCCAGATGGAATTGGTGAAAATTCACAAAACTTGGTAAACATGTACAGGGGCATACCCAGAAAAAATGAACACGAAATGAATTATGCAAAGTTTTATTGCTGTTTGGTACATGTTTCAGTAAGTGGTATGCCCACCTTGAGCATGATACACTCTTGGATTCTTGCAGGCATTGAATCAATAAGTGCTTGAATGTCTTGTTGGGGTATATCTCTCCATGCCTGCGCAAGTGCAGTCAGTTGTTGTACAGTGCATGCTGGATGGCTATGAGAAGTAATCCATCTATTCATGGCATCCCAGGCATGCTCTATAGGGGATAAATCTGGAGACCAGGCAGGCCAATCCATGATTGCAACGCTTTGCAAGGCCTGTCTTGTGATGGCAGCAGCATGAGAACAGACATTATCTTGTTGGAAGATACCGTTGGAAGATATGGTGTTCATGAAAGGTATGACTACTGGATGGATCACCCTGTCCACATACTGGCGGGCGGTCATTGTGCCTTCAACAACCACCAACTCGGTCCTGCTGTCGTAACTGATTGTCCCCCCCATGACACCAAAAATTGGACCTGAGTGGCATTCTGAAATCACAGCAGGGTGGGCTCTTTCTCCAGCACGCTGGCAGACATGTTGCCGACTATCACATTGGTCTAAACAGAATCGGGATTCATCACTAAACACAACTATATGCTATTCATGTGTCCAATCACGTCTAGCAGCACATCATGTTAGCTGTTGTTGGCAATGAAATCTGGTTAATGAAATACATTGTATGGGGGTCAGAGATCTCAGCCCAGCATCAAGCAGTCGGTTTAGAATTGTCCGTGGGGTGACTCTGGCAGTAACTACTGCTTCGATCTGTGCTGCCGTAGCACATCTGTCAGCAACTGCCATCCGCACAATATGGCGGTCTTCACGTGGCATCGTTCTTCTACGTGGACTTGTTCCAGCTATGTGAGTACTGGACCCTTCCTGCGGCCACCGTATGACCACTCTTTGTACTGACATTGTACTACGGCTAGTTCTTTGGGCAATTTCACGATATGATGCTCCCATTTCTGACATGCCAATTATCTGACCTCTTTCAAAGTCAGACATTTGAGTGTATGGAGTTCTCACTTGTTGATATGACATTACTGGTCACCAACAACCTTTGGACCAAAAAAGTCATGTTCTATAACACAGTTCACAACTTTAAACTAAACACTATAGCAATTTTGCATAACAAATGTCTCCATAATTTCCATACCATTATATGTACTTCATTTAATTTTTGATCATTCAATACCCTTCAAAAAGAGATTCTTTTGCTCCAATTTCATACGTCTTTGACAATATCGGGTGGAAACTTTCAATTTCTGCCAGTGTATAAGTATATTGTGGTTCAATCTATAAAATACTGGTGGTAGTTGTATTTTGTAAAGCAGTCTTTAGTCAATGAAACCAGAATTTCTCATAATGGTAGTCTGATTTACTTAACAATAACTGACATTAAGCAAGACATCAGTTTAGGTCAATTTCAAATTTATTACAATAAACAATGTCTGTTGTATTATATTTAATGAACAAATCTTTGCAACTTGTTGAAATAATAATGATTCATTCAAAAAAGCTGCATAAAATATTGTTTGAACATTATTGTAATATTTATGCAGTGACAAATTGGATATTTCCAGTTTCATATTCATATTATTTTAATTATAATTAATAATAATAATAATTTAATAATAATATGAAAATGGAGCAGCTGTACATTATAGGTATTGTTAGCACAACACAGTTTTGCTCTAACATAGTTTAAGAATTGGGGAAATCTCTATAAAATTCGGTGTTTGTACAGTAGGGTTTTGCTCTAACATGATTTGAGAATTGGAGACATTTCTGTATAAAAAGTTACAATTTTTAAGTGAAAATACCATTATTTGATATTTTTTATTCAAGCAAGCATGCATATTGTTTCATGGAATTTAGAATGTTGAAATTTTTAATGTTGTTGCATGCCTTTTTCGCCTGGTTTTCTGTAATGAGAACTAATTGTATATTATTTCTTCTTCCTTGTCCTAGCTTCCTATTCTTGCTTTCTTATAAACCAGCTGTTGCTGTCATTGGTGATAGTGCTCTAAATGACTCAAAAGACTGTCACTGTGTTTTGTTTTTATAAATTAAATTAAAAGTTACTACATTAAAGATTAAATTTTTAAGATCTCTTAGGCAAATTCAAGCAAATGAAAATATCAGATTTTATGAAAAAAAGGGGGTGAAAAATCAATATGTTGCTTATACTTCAGGTTAAAGTCAACAGAAAAGTTCAGATGACAATATTTTGCTAAAATGAAAATGTCCTTGTTTAATGGAGTTTAGCAGCGAAGAGAAAATTAATATTAACATGCAGTACTTTTGATTATGATGTTAGTTAATTATTGATTTCTTTAATAAACATATTTCTTTTAATTACAAAAAAGATTAGTGCAATAAGACCCTGTTTAATGCTGCCTCGCTTAACACTGATTCAATATAACGCAGTCTGCTTGGAGCCTAAAACAAGCTCAAAATTTATGTCAGTTTAAATTATCATAGCATTTCATTGATTCATATATAATACAATTATTTACGAACACAAACCAATCGGAATAAGGTGGCAAAAAGGTGTACTCTATTTAAATCTATGTTTGGTTCAATTTTGGAAAAAATATAATATTATGGATGCCATAAGCAATATCGGCTTCATTTGGCAAAAATTAACCAATAAATGCACAAACGAAGTGTGGAAGAAGTTATGGCTGAAGGTATCCAAAAATTCTCAACAAGAAGAGCCTGTCAATGTATTGTTAGGTTGACCAAATTGTCATCCTAATCGATACAGCAGGACTAAGAGATGTAGGCGAGCAGGATATTGAGGAGTTACTGCAGGTTTCTGGTGAGTCTTACCAACGACAACCTTCAAGAACTGTCAGAAGAAGGAATTCATGTAGAACTGAAAAATAGTGATTCTGAAAACAAAGAACCTAAAGAATTTCTCTACAGATTTTCTTAGTAAAAATTTGGTAACGATAACTGAAATCGCTGATCAAATTGTAGTGAATGGTCCAATTTTGAAAGGAGTGCAAAAGCAAAACAAAATGTTTTGGGTGCGATTTTCTGCTACCGACATTTGCTAAGGAAAAAAAAAGGGACAAATGAAACTTTCATGACTTCATTGCAAAAAAACAAGAATTTCAGAAAAGTCAGAATTTTCATCACAAAAAAATGAACTTTACATTTCTGTATGCACATGTTTGTTTGTTATTTAACATATTTTTATATTGATTTGTATAATAATATAACTTAAAATTAAAGTAAAATTTGTTTATTTTTGGTTGTGTGTTCCCCTATCCCTATTTACTCTGTTAAAATGATCTCGTATAATGCTGTTTTGCGTAGCGCTTTGTCGTCCAGGAATGTATCTCCCACATTAAGCAGGGTCTTACTGTATATTTTTTGCTAAATTTTGGGACCTAATTCTATGTTTTGTACTAGTCCTTTGTTTCATATAGCATGGATTCACATAACAGTACTTTTTCATAACCTAATTACTATGTTATATGGGGGGATATAAGTACTTGTTTCGTGGCATATTGTTTTTCTAATTTTTGTTACTTATCAAAACTTTCGATTTTTTTTTTTTTAAACTTTTTCTCCCAATAAAAATATATATATATATTAAGGAAGTACAATATATAAAAATGTAAAACTTATTTTTAATAAGATTCTATGGTATATTAATTCTGAGTATTGTAGTCATTTTGGGACATTTTTCTGCTGATAACTAGAGTATAGTTGGAGAATTTTAATCATTAGGGGTAATTTCAATTAGTTCAAACCTAACAAGTTGGCAGATTGTGCATCACCTGCTGTATGCTGATCTGTAGCAAGAGACACCTTTAACACTTGGTGAAAGTTAGAACATTAATAAAAAACTTATAACACTGGTGGAACAAACTTTTTATGTTCAGGAAATTTTTACTGCAAGAAAAGTATATTACAGGTATACCTCGCCTTACGTCGGTAATTGGTTCCAGGAAAACGACGTAAGTCGAATTTACCTGTCTCCGAATCTACTTATCACTAGGAAAGCATTTTAAATAATATATGGTTAATAAAAATCTATTTTAAGCTTACAAACAAATAAATTTTAGTTTTTAATATAGTACAAAAAAAGTAATCTAAATTTACGAATGCGTGTACTGTAAATACAGTACATACTTGTATATATTTTAATATGATTTTATGTGCTTTAAACGTTTATCTAGTGATATTACGACTTCAATATTTGTGGCGGACAGACGTAAAGTCGAATAAAATGACTTAAACTTGATTTTTATTTTTCCATATACTTTTTTAACAAGCGACGTATAATCGGGAACGACGTAACTCGAAACCGACGTAAGTCGAGGTATGCCTGTATTTATTTGGAGGTAAAGTATAAACTTCTTGTAAACAATAATAATTGTCATATTATATGGAAGCATGGGTTTTACTGATTAGTTAGTTATGTCAGAGATTAATAACATAACTACAACCAATGCAATGCTAATTTCCTACATGGCATTTTGGGGTAAGTCTGATCACCACTAGGCCGAATTGCAAAGAAGGAAGCTGCACTCAAAAGAACTTTGTGATGACAATGAATATAATGATATTAAACCTGCCATTTATACATTTATAATGCTGCATTGGATACATATGACATTTGTATCTAATGCAGTAAGGAGCATGACAATGCTCCTTGCTGCATTAATGATACAGGGATAGTGTGTTCAAAATTAAGATTGTATGGAATGCACTGACTTTGACTCAACTGAGGATAATCTGCAACTTCTGTTGGCAGTGATAAACATTAGAGATAAAATGAAGCAACTTTTATTATTATATGTGTATAAGTGAGATTCACTTCATTAAAACCTCTCCTCACTAACATATTCTTTGGGTGTTTTAGTTCAAGTTTGGATTGTGAAATTAACTCAAGATTGTTTGAGTGTTATTTTAGTTGGTGCAATTAAACTCTTGGATTTAATCTTGAAATATTTGAAATTTGTATCAGTTCTAAAAAATACAATTGACTAATCATGAAATAATTATGACGACAATTATGAACATCATTATATAGCATCTAAATAAACTTGCTTAACTCAAATTTAACATTTAGTCTTTGAATAGTTACATTTCAGTTGTAAATTATCCCCAAATTTATTAAAACTTTCTTTTAATGTAATTAATTTTACAGTAAATTTTAAATTTTACCTTATGATTTGTAAACTTATCAGCTAAACAAGTTTAAATAGGTCTAGATGAATCTATGTATTGATGAAAAATCTAATGCTTTTCAACAATCAGTAATCTGAAATGAAAAGGCTTTGATTCAATTATGTTTCAGGGAAACAGAATTTTTTATTTTATATAAATTCTTTTGATCCTAAATTCCTAGAAATTAAACTTTCTACACACACACACACACACACACACACACACACACACACTGTATGTGTACAGTGTAATCAACTATATTACAAATTTTAGAGGAATTGATATGGACTTGTAATGTGATGTGAGGATTTGTGTAATTTTTCACAAATTTATTTTTTGCAAAATATAAGTAGCATTCCTACCCACCTGAAAAATTAGGGAATTTGTTTCTATCTGCATTGTTGATTTTTCTAACAATATGATTGACCAAGTGTAGCCATCAGCAGGCAGCAAGAAGTAATATGGTTCAAGGCAACCTATGAGTAGGGTTGCAGAATATTTTTAAGACTCAAATTTTCCCAAACATGCATAAAATTTCCAAAACATTATTGCATATGATTACGAATAATTATTAATTGATTCATAATGTAGTTTGAAAAATTCAAATTAAATTATACAAATAATTAAATTGATTAATATAATTTATATAATTTGCCATGCAACACTAAACTGATAAATTATATTAAAATATTTTTAATTAAAAAGAATGCTTTAATTTAAACACATGTTATCATTATAGAATAGCATATACAATTATAAACTTGATGTAATATGTTGTATAATAGAAATAAAATTGAAGTCAGTGCCATAAATTACCTATTTTTTAGAACGGGGCAGTAATTAATGATTTTTTTGATGTCCAAATATGCAAAATATATTTAACAATGATATCAGAATGAATTTTTATAAGACAAAAATTTCAGTTATGGACAAACTTCAAGTAACAAACACCAAAAAAATGCTTTAAAATGGAAAATTTCAGATTTGGAAGAAAAGTTTTGTAGCATTGAAATTATTTTTCACCGTGAACATTTTGTCTAACTTCTAAAGCATTCTTTGCATGATTTAAGTTAAATTATTCTAGAAAGTTAATAGGAAAAATTACATAAATTTACATTTTAAATAAAATTTAAAATATAATTTTTTTGGAATTGCAGACATACTTCAGGTTATGACCATCTCATGATAAAACAAACAAAAAAGATATATCGGTCATGTATCTCTACCTTACCATGATCTAACTTAGCTATACCCACCAATATGACACTTATTCCATTCCACATGTTGTCACCTGTCTGATTTTTTCATTGTGTCTGAAAATTTCTGGATTTTAAGAAAATTTGGCAAATCATCAATAATTATTTTTTAATGATATTACTGATTTTATAACCGACGAACAGAAATAGTCTGATAATTTAATTAACAAGTCATTTATAATAACATTTTAGAGTAGGGATCCAGATACTGAGCCTTGAGGACAGCCTTTATTTAGGGAGCAAGTTTTTTTTAACAAAGCCTAATTTAAGCTCATCTGTGATGTCTTTTAAGAAAGCCTTGAGCAAATAGAAAATATTATGTAGTACCTTAGAATCTCTCACTTTTTTAAAGTTGAGGGTTACCACACATTGTCAAATATGCCTTTGATATCTAGAAATATTAACAGAGACATCAATCTCTTCTTCCCTTGCTATAGAATATCATGCAAATTAACAAAGGGAACACTAGGACATAAATTGTGTAGGAAATGGCAATTCACAATACAAGTACTGTTTGATAGAATGCATTTTGTACAGTACATAACCTGGGGTATGTCTGTACTTGAAATTTATAAAATAACAAACTGGATCTTGGCACCAGTGATTAATACTGGCTTCCTTACATACTTAATTTTGAGGACATTCCATATTTTAGAATTGTGATTAACATTTAGAAAATATTTAATTGTTAGGACAAACTGACAATCTAGTTTTCATTATAATATAGTAAACTCCACTTATTACACATAGATTACAGATTATCAGTTTGTTAATGCCATCAAAATTAGCAGGTGCCAAAACATACAAGTTATTATAAACACTTCAGTTTTATCATCATTGTCTTTGCATTAATAGACCTTATGCTTTTTTTTTGTGCTGGTAGCCTCAACATGAAACTGATAATATGAAATTGTTACTGGTATAAGTTATTATTATTGGTCTTAACTATGCTTTAATTTAATTGATGTAATTGCAATTTTCTCATGATATAATAGCTTAAATTGCTGACATTATGCTAGTTGAAGTTAATAGCAGAAACAATACTGGATGAATTACTTATTAATCAAAATTATTATTAATTAATAAGTATATGATTTTAAACTGTTTTAATGTTAAGGCTGGTTAGCACAATATGACTACTATTCATTTTGTCACAGCTTAATTAATTAAAACATTGACAAGATTTGTTGATGATTCAAATGTTTATATGGTGTTTTGGTGTATGACTAAAAGTTATTTTGATCATGTGCAAGAGCTTTCATTTCTCTCTAAAGTTATGAAATACTATCTAACACTTGATTCTAATCTTGTCTTTGATTGGTTTGACAATGTGATAATGAACAAAATATCTGAGAGATTACACTTTTTGTTATATAGTTGCAACTTATGACTTGTTGGTGGTATTAGTTCAACAATGATGTTCAAATGAAGCAAATACACTGGTGGAAATTGAAAGTGTTACACCCAGATGGAATTGGTGAAAATTCACAAAACTTGGTAAACATGTACAGGGGCATACCCAGAAAAAATGAACACGAAATGAATTATGCAAAGTTTTATTGCTGTTTGGTACATGTTTCAGTAAGTGGTATGCCCACCTTGAGCATGATACACTCTTGGATTCTTGCAGGCATTGAATCAATAAGTGCTTGAATGTCTTGTTGGGGTATATCTCTCCATGCCTGCGCAAGTGCAGTCAGTTGTTGTACAGTGCATGCTGGATGGCTATGAGAAGTAATCCATCTATTCATGGCATCCCAGGCATGCTCTATAGGGGATAAATCTGGAGACCAGGCAGGCCAATCCATGATTGCAACGCTTTGCAAGGCCTGTCTTGTGATGGCAGCAGCATGAGAACAGACATTATCTTGTTGGAAGATACCGTTGGAAGATATGGTGTTCATGAAAGGTATGACTACTGGATGGATCACCCTGTCCACATACTGGCGGGCGGTCATTGTGCCTTCAACAACCACCAACTCGGTCCTGCTGTCGTAACTGATTGTCCCCCCCATGACACCAAAAATTGGACCTGAGTGGCATTCTGAAATCACAGCAGGGTGGGCTCTTTCTCCAGCACGCTGGCAGACATGTTGCCGACTATCACATTGGTCTAAACAGAATCGGGATTCATCACTAAACACAACTATATGCTATTCATGTGTCCAATCACGTCTAGCAGCACATCATGTTAGCTGTTGTTGGCAATGAAATCTGGTTAATGAAATACATTGTATGGGGGTCAGAGATCTCAGCCCAGCATCAAGCAGTCGGTTTAGAATTGTCCGTGGGGTGACTCTGGCAGTAACTACTGCTTCGATCTGTGCTGCCGTAGCACATCTGTCAGCAACTGCCATCCGCACAATATGGCGGTCTTCACGTGGCATCGTTCTTCTACGTGGACTTGTTCCAGCTATGTGAGTACTGGACCCTTCCTGCGGCCACCGTATGACCACTCTTTGTACTGACATTGTACTACGGCTAGTTCTTTGGGCAATTTCACGATATGATGCTCCCATTTCTGACATGCCAATTATCTGACCTCTTTCAAAGTCAGACATTTGAGTGTATGGAGTTCTCACTTGTTGATATGACATTACTGGTCACCAACAACCTTTGGACCAAAAAAGTCATGTTCTATAACACAGTTCACAACTTTAAACTAAACACTATAGCAATTTTGCATAACAAATGTCTCCATAATTTCCATACCATTATATGTACTTCATTTAATTTTTGATCATTCAATACCCTTCAAAAAGAGATTCTTTTGCTCCAATTTCATACGTCTTTGACAATATCGGGTGGAAACTTTCAATTTCTGCCAGTGTATAAGTATATTGTGGTTCAATCTATAAAATACTGGTGGTAGTTGTATTTTGTAAAGCAGTCTTTAGTCAATGAAACCAGAATTTCTCATAATGGTAGTCTGATTTACTTAACAATAACTGACATTAAGCAAGACATCAGTTTAGGTCAATTTCAAATTTATTACAATAAACAATGTCTGTTGTATTATATTTAATGAACAAATCTTTGCAACTTGTTGAAATAATAATGATTCATTCAAAAAAGCTGCATAAAATATTGTTTGAACATTATTGTAATATTTATGCAGTGACAAATTGGATATTTCCAGTTTCATATTCATATTATTTTAATTATAATTAATAATAATAATAATAATTTTATACTGCTAAGAAGTTAAAGGTATAGTATGTTATCTGGCAAGTATTGGGTTGTTCAGAAAGTAATTTTGTTTTTTTTCCCCGTGGCAAAAACACAATATTTTTATAAATAACTATTTTATTGAATTATATATTGACCATTTTGGTCAAATACCTGTTGCCATCGTTTCTGGTAGTAGCATGATCCATGTTTAAAAAATTTTGATGTTTGCTTACAAAAAATGGATCCAAGTAATTTTTTAAACATCTTACAGTTTAAAAAATTTAAGACCAGAACAAATAATAATCTGAGAGTGCCTGATCTGGCAAATCCCATCTAAGATATAACAGTTTCTGACCAGTTACCAAACTTGTGTGAAATTTGACATTATCATGGTAAAACACTACACCTGTTTTGTTGATCAATTCTGGCCACCTTTTCTGTTTGATGATATTACTCAATTTGTTTACTCGATGGCAGTACACTTTCGAATCAATTGTTAAATTGTCTGGTAAAAGCTCCAAAAAAAAAATTTCCTTAAAATCCCATCAAAGAGAGCATCTCTCTTTAAGAACATGTGGAACCCATATATCAAGCTTTGAAACAAAACTAATTCATTTCAAGTAATAATAAACGGTTCAAATCAACAAATTTAATCTCTTAGTGATTTCACGTGTTGTTGTTTGGCAGTTTGCTTCAATCAGTACGTTTATTTTGTTTTCATTGGCTTCAACTGGCCATCAGAACATGGTTCATCTTCAATATTGAAATTGCCAGAACAAAATTTTGTAAATCAGTTTTGGCACTGTTTTTCTCTCAACACATCTCCACTATATGTACTGTACCACACTTTTTTCTTGCTTGAACAGCATTTTGATTTTTTGGTAATAAAAAAACAAAATATGCCGAAAATGATGCTTTAGATTTTCCGTATTTGATGGGACACCGAAAAAAAAATTGTACAGAATCAAACAAAATTTTTTACAAATAAGCCTTTAAGCTGTCAGCTGTCAAAATATATTAAAATGTGGTTTAAAATGAAATTGGCTGGTAAAAATACATCTAATTCTTTTAGTAGTAAAAAAACAAAATTACTTTTTGAACAACTCAATATAAAGTTCATACCTATATTTATTTTAGTTTTACTTATGTTTTTTGATCTGATATTTTTATATTAAACACATATATACCAATTTTCTCTGCTAATAAACTTTTTCTAACTTCTATTATTAACATCAATACAATCAGTTTTGCTGATTGTATTGATGAAACTTTAGATCAGTGTTTGTTGTTTTAAATTCGGTCTGAGGTAAACAATACTACAGTTTATTTTTATATCAGGCTTCAATATTAATCAATTTGTAATTAGCCATAATATAACTTGAAAACAATGTTGTAATTTAAACTTAAGTTTGGAAATTAAATTAAATTTTATAGGAGAATAGTTTTAATTGTACATTTGCTAATAAATTACTTCCAGTTTTTTACAAAATCATTAGAGCTCATAAGAGCCACAGGAAATGATTTATTGACATGTTTATACTGTATGTAGAGTATATGCAAGAAGTTTAGTTATTTGAACATCTTGTATTCAATAACTGAGAAGATATAGTTATAAAAAATCAATTTTATTTGTTAATGTAATGACAAATTACAGTATAATAAAAAGTTATACTTAACTGAAAAGGACTTAATGTATGTTAAGTTGTCATTATCATGCACTGTCTATACATTTACTTTGTGATGAATAAAACTATTTTGTTATTTGTCGAATTTCATTATTGTGTGTTTCTATAATATAGATTATCAGCTCATATTGATACTACCTGATTTAGTAGTAAAATGTATTGAAGCATACTGAAAAAGCAGACATGTCAGCATTTCTAATTAAATGAGATTAGAATTTAAGATTATAAAACAGGTTGTTCAACATTTCCAGAACCAAATGAAAAGTTCCTAAATAATTTGTGTTAATAGCTTATATAAATTTTATTTTTCTATTTGAATCAATATAAAAACAAATTGTAATGAGCTTAACATTTTATTGGTGTGTTCCTGAATATTATTGTAATTGCCAAATTATTGATTGTGTATATTAAAAATATAAGATTTTGGAAATGTTATTTTTTAATCAGCATTTAAATTTTATACAGCAATGAATATTAAAAATATAAAATTAATTTAGAATTTAGTATATAGAATTAGCATACCTGTATCAGGTATAATATTTTTAGCTCAAGCAATTCTAACTATGAAAGATAATTATTAAATATAAATTATGTTGGTAAATTATCAAAGATGGTAAAAAAGATTTTAACCTGTTGGGGTTATAATATCTGCTTCCAATAATCATTAATTAGAGTAATAAATTTTCATGTTTTATCTTTTTAAAAAATTTAGTTTAAATTCTTTAGGATATTTCTAGGATGCTTTTTATCTAGGATTTTTCTGAAAAATATTGTTCTAAACTGAATTTCTGTTCAAAAATCCTGATGAAGGTTTATTAATCAAGCTTGAAAATTAGTTTGATTAAAGATTAAGTTGCTGGAAAAGTATGTAAGCTAATTTTTGTCTCTCTAGTTACTGTCCAGTTTCAGCTTATACCAGTATCTGATCTCCATAGCAAAATGCATAAAAAACAAACAAGTATTTATAGATTGCATGGAAATTACTCTGCACGAATACAAAATTTGAAAATTTTATCTGCAATAGGTATTTTTAATGCAGTACTTATAACTTTGTTTAAAGCATTACATCACCCATACCATCAGCTTGATCAATCAAGATGATCAAGAATTACACCTCTGGTAAGGTACATCATCATCACTTTCAGATTCATCTTCAACTGATTCAGGTGGCTGTCATTTGCAAAGTATTATTACTTTGAAAGTGAATGGCTCTTTTCTACTCTTTTTTCTGATTGATTCATCTTCAGCATTTTTTATTTAAAGTACAGTACAGTGGTACCTTGACTTAAGAATTTAATTCATTCCATGGTGGAACTTGTAACTCAAATTACTCATATGCCAAATCAATTTTCCCCATTGAAATGCCATTAATTTATTCTGGACCTTCCAAAACACCTCAAATTTTTTTGTTACATATTTTTAAATGTTAAAAAAAAATATACTTATAAATAAAAAATATTGTATAAAAACACAATAGAATGTACTGCAATAAATTGGTTTTGCGGATGTTGCAACATTCGCTACATAGATAAAAAAAGAAAAGATGGAAAATTCAAGAAATGAGTGGCGTCGCACACAACATGGAAATGAACTAATGCCTATGCAATTCAGTCATGTATTTTTCTATAAGGTGGCCTGTTGGACATTGGAAGGGTAACAAAAATGAGAAAATTACAGCAGTTTTCATCTTTTTCTTAATCTATGGTTTGCTGTGGCAATTGCTGTGCCAACTAGTGGTGAGGTATCTGAAGCTGGGGTATCATAATCCAAATTTTAGCTCTCAACTCAAAGCAAAAGATTGGCTGAAAGACAGCTCATTTATCAAAAAACTCTCAAGTTGGGTCATTTGTAAGTCAAGGTACCACTGTACTCATTTCAGATAGCTATGTGTTGATAAAAAAAATTAGGAATTATCTTTACAAAAGCAGTGCTAGATGAAGAAAAAAAAGAAAAAAAAAATATAGCTGTTTTGGTAATTTTTGCACTTTTCAATTGCTTATATTTCGGCAATTGCTTTATAGAAAATTTTGCACATTACCTAAGAAAACAATTATCTTTAAAGATGCTTGTAGAGAGAAAACTACTGGGTCTAGAAAGCAAAAAATTTTAAACTTAAGCCTTTCTTGTTATTGGCAAGGTGCTCGTGAAAGTTCTGGGTCGATAGGTTGAAGTTCACAGAGTTCCCATAGAGCAAATTCAGTTTTATGGCTTAATTTTAAGCTTATAAGAATAAAATTGCATTGAAGCAAATGAATTTTATTCAAAATGTTACTCAGAATAACAAATGCTCAAATTTATGTGAATTAAAACTTTCTAACAATTTTTCTAAATGGTGTATGGAAAGCATTGGTTAGCAATTCATTTTGATCAGCACCTTCTGAATTGTACATCATCATTATATGTTTTTGATGTAATAATACAATTATTAAACAAAAAACAATTAATATCCAAACAAAAACATCTGAGATGTAAAAAATTGTTTCAAGTAAAAACTTATGCTAATTTAGACGACAGTCAAAACTTTTAGTAGTTTCTTTGGCGAAGATTAGCTTGGTGCAATTAAGTGGTATCCACAAGATTTTTACAGAAACTCCTAAGAAAAAGTTTGACTGTTGTCTAAATTGTCAAAGTTTTTACTTAATGCAATTTTTTACATTTCAGATGTATGTTTGTATCAAATTGGTATGTTTATCAATGCATTTTTAACTGATAATTAGTAAATTGGTTTACCAGTAATGCAATATAGTGGATGATAAATCATTGAGTGTATTCATACAATAATGTAAACTTCTAGATTTTGTGGAGATGGAAGTTATACACAGTGGAAATGTTTTTAATTTATTTCAATTCATTGCTCATATCTAATATATTGGAGCTGTGTGCGTGCATATGTGTGTGCGTGTGCTCGCTTTATTAAGACCTTAAACACCACAATCTTATATGGAATCAGATTAATGCTACAAAATGGAGAAATAATACATCGAAGGTTGTTAAACATAGTATTATTGACATCAAGTGTATTAGTCTTATGTATTTATTAATATACGGTATTTTATTTATCTAATACTTAATTTTTAATACTTTAAATTGCCATAGTCAATTTTTAATAAAACTAACAATTCATACCATAATTTCTAAATAAAATAATTATTTAATTTGACTAATGTATATGTGTCTTATTTTATAGATGGGTCTGTGAAGATTTTCCTGAATTGAAATTGGCTATGGAAAATTATGTTTTACATGATTATGATACAAAAAGGTAAAAAAAAATATATTTATATATATATACATAGTTACATAACTGTAATCAAGGATTCAGTTTTCCAAACTTTTCTATGTAGGAATCAGCAGGGGTACAGAATAGATCCAATTGAATGAACTAGGTTTGGGGAGAAATTAAAGCCATCCCAGGGAAATTTGTAGCAGAAAAAATATGACAATAACTGCTGTAACATTATAGTAAAGTGGAGTAGCATCTTGGCTAAGCCTATAGACATTAATTGGGAAAATTTGCCAAAATGCAGGGAAACTATTTTAAAAGTAGAATTGGAATGTTCTTTATTTTATTTCTGATCACTTTAGTCACTTGTTACATTACTGACTACTTGTACTTATTGCAAGCACAAAGTTGGTCTCACTTGCCAAACCACAGTTTTAGTTTTTATGAGAAACTGAAACAGAGCATTAAATCAAAATAATCTGTTTTTATTTCAAAACTTTTTCAATTCTATTTAACGGATGAAATTCTACATGAGCATGAATTAAAACAAAATATTTATACTCTTCCCTGCATGGAAAATTTTTAAATTAAAACAGTTTTTCAATAGTTTATTAATCTTGTACTTTATAAATATCTTTTCTGAATTGTTTTGATTGAAAAGCTAAATACAAATATCATAATTTTATAAACATTATTTTTTGTATATGTTCATAAATATATGTCAATGTTAATGTTTTTTTTATTTTATAATAAATTTTAAAATGTTATAAAATTATGATTTCATTTTTAAAAGTAACAATAACAATAATAATTATAAGGAAATGTCAGTCAAAAACTGTTAAAAAAAAAAAACTTATCTCTTTGCAAAAAATTGCAAGGTCATCATAAGGAAATTTTTCATTTTTTTGGATGTCAAAAGTCTGTTAATTAGCACTTTGTGCTAAAAATAAGTAATCTGTAGCATTGGTGACAACTTTAATTTTATTTCTATTAATCAAAATGTTACAACAAGTTTATAATTATATATGTTATCCTACGATAGTGAGTGACACATGCTTAATTTAAATTAAAGCACTTTTTATAAAAAAAATTTGGCATTAATTTATCAGCATGGAAAATTATATGGTATGCCTAGTTGATTATTTGTATGATTTAATTTGAATTTTCCAAACTATGTAGTGCTGATTATTAATTTGTTCATAAATTGTTGTTTTATTTTGTGTAAT
This sequence comes from Centruroides sculpturatus, assembly GCF_000671375.1. Classification (NCBI taxonomy): domain Eukaryota; kingdom Metazoa; phylum Arthropoda; class Arachnida; order Scorpiones; family Buthidae; genus Centruroides; species Centruroides sculpturatus. The sequence continues at coordinate 133,968 of NW_019384778.1, forward strand.
AGTGTGCACTATTTTTGGGGGAAATTTTGGGTCTGCACTCCTGATAATAAGTAGTTTAATAATTTTCTTATAAGTCTATTGCAAATGTACAGGATGTGCCATGAATAAATGTTCATATGAAAATGATGTTCAGAAGTTCATGCCATACGTGAGTGTAGATTGGGATATTTTTTTATGATTAGAGGAAATTTATCAGTTAATGCCAAAATTTAGTCTTGTTGATTGAGAAAGTGAAACCAAGTTAGAGTATAAAAAGTAATTAAAGTATAATACAAACGGCAAGAATTTAATATGCTTCTGCTCACATATAGCATGAACTTTCCAGCATTGCTTTTATATGAATGAATCCTGTATAAGTATATTATACATGACAATTTCAATCAGAACTATCATCTTATATTTCACTTGAATAACAATAATAATGTTTTTAAAGATATCAAATTTATTTTTATTGGAAATTTTATTACTTTTTCAGTACTGGCTTTACTTGAATAGTAACTGCATTTTGTCTTTAAAACTTGAAATAACTACCCTCAAATAATAGCTGTGTTTGTTTAAGGATTTCTGAAAACTTAGATAAACAATATAAAATTAATAAATATCATAAAGCACAGTAGATAGATACCATATTTATATATTTAATAGAAAATGAAATATGTAAAATATACAATATATAGTAGGTGTTTTTTTAATTATTTTTGTATTATAGTATATTATAGTAGGTGTATGTAGAAGATAACACTCATTATAAAAATAGGTTCCAGTTACCATTTCAAGTATAAACTTTCATAAATATTTTATCAATAATTACTTCCTTTGCAAATAACTATTTGCAAAGGAATTAATAACCACCCTCAAATAGTAACTGTAGTGAAAATATGCATTCTGAAATAGTAGCTATTATTTGAATAAAACTGATATCTCATATTTTAAGTTTTTATGGATTACATTCTTTTTCATCCCCATAGAACAGTTTGTGTCACAGACCAAACAAAATACTGCCCTAATGTAATAAATATCTAAATTATTAGTGAAAATTACAATGTCCAGATATTCAGTCCAGAAGTTTGAAAATGTTAAAAAGAAAACCAGATTAATGTATTTATATAAATTATTATTTTTGATTTAAATTACCTTATATTTAATCCATTTTTAAGAAACAAATGAACTTTTTAGTGAATATTCATTAAAAAAAATGTTATTTATCTGTGCAATTGTTTGTCTGGTCCAAACTTTTGTTACAGTTATTTTATTAAGAAAACAAAAATATGAATAAAATGTTTATATAAGTCAGGAAACTACAGAGAAGAAATGAAAATATATTTGTGTTTATTTTGTTAATAAGGATTTTATTTATATGAAAATATAATTTACATTTATGAAGAATTAATTTAATAAATATAACTTTGTTTTTTCTAATAAAAGTAATGGATATTACACTCATTCTGCAGTGCTATTTGTCCTTTTGATTGTTTTTCAAAATATATGTGTAATAGTTTAGTATAATGTTTAATATAAGAAAAATAATCAAATGAATTATATTTTAAATAGATGTCTTTCTATAACAAATGATTTTTACAAACATCTAATTTACAAAACCTACTTTTGTAACTATTGCAAATTAGAAGTTTGTTAAACTTTGTAAAAACAAAACTGCATTTGTTTGTCAGGCCCACTCATAATAGACAAAATTTAGGTCATCCATACAGCCTTTGCATTCTAGTGTCTTGTAGAAAAATCCAGTTCAGTCTAGTAAATTCTGGGGCATATTAATTTTTTTCATTTTGATGAATACTGATATAATGAATAAAATATTTTATTTTAATAATGCAGTAAAGATATAAATAAACTATTAACTGAACTGAAATCTGAAATTAGATATTTTATAAATTTAAAAGAACAGATGAGTACATTTTGCAATGAACTTTCCAGCATTGCTTTCCTATGAAATAATCAAATATATAATATATATATTATAATTTGATTTCAAAACAGATTAATGTACAAGTTATTTATTATTTTCAATATAGATTTACATAATTTATATTTAATCTGTTTTTTAATGTTTCAAAATTAAATACTTATATCTAAATTAAAACAAAATTGTAAATTTATAAATATTTTTTTCATCAATTTATGTAATAGAAAATATATTAACATAAAAATTTTTTTATAATTAATAATTTCAGATTTGATAGTTTATTGTTAATTTGGGAATTTCTTTTTGTATTGTATGAATTTCTAACAAATAATATAAAGCTAATTTAAAAAATTGCATTATAGTTAGTAGAAACTATGTAATAAAAACTTTAAAATATCTGATGAATGAAAAACAATTTATAATTGAATCAAAAACATTTTAATTCTAATAATTGTTTAATATTATGTGCATTAAAAGAGTTTGAGAATGAAATGTCTGATGCATCTGTTCTTTAAAAATCATAAATATGTTAATGAATATAATATAAATCAAAAACATTTATACTATATGTATAAGTAAGAGAATAAATTTAGAATTTTGAAATTTTTATAGTTATGAAAGTATGAAGACTTTATGTGAAAAATATAATAGAGCAATTGACAGTGTTCTTCAGTTGGTAAGAAATTTTATATTTATTTATGTATGTAGATTGTATGTGTTTGTTTTTTTTTGTTTATTTTGTTAAAAAATATTTGCATTTTTTGAATAGTACAGTTTTATTATTAAATTTTAACTACAAATTTTTTCATGAAAATGTCTTTAAATTTAATACTATAAAGTACAGTACATTGATACATGTTTCTATGAAATTTTTTATTTTAATAAACTGTGTGTGTGTGTGTATATATATATTAAACTATATTATAAACAAAATAAAATATTAACTATTTTGAGATATTTGAAAGAATCAATAATTATTTTTTTTATGATGATACCAGTAAATTTGAGATTTAAATATAAAATTTAATTTAGAAATGCTGTTAAATTATTATTTTTTAATGAACAGTTAAAATTGTTTTATTGGATATAAATTATGTAAAATATCAATCTCAAGATGAGCTATATGTACTGTAAATACAGCTAATTTCTATGAAGATGAGCTATAAAACTTTAAAAGTTCAGTTTTATAGTTCATCTTCAGGGGAAGTGCATCTAATTGAAAAACATTTTATCATAAAATTAAAGTATTCAATGAATCAGTCATTTAAAGTTATTTTGAAAAATGATTTTCTTTTTTAAATTTTAGCAAATTTTAATAATTCAAAAATTTAAAAAAAAATCAAATGTTAAGTGAACTTTTATTTATATTATCTCACTGCAAATGAGATAATCTATGGATTTTTATCAGACTATTCTAAGTCTCTAATTAATAATCCAAAACAAAGTAATTTGGCTACAGGTAGGTGGTTAGTAGAGAGATGTACTTATTATTTGCTAATCATTAATTGGCTCCTCCACAAGTTAATTGTCAAGTGATGATTGATTCTCTAATAATTGGTATAATCAGTAAATAATCATTCCATATAAAAAAATCATTCCATATTTTTAACTTAAAAAGTAATAGGCATTAAAAAAGTGATGTTATTAATAAAGTTATTGTTTGCTTAAACTGAAATTCAAAATAATCATGGAAATATGTCCAGTCTTGTTAGAAACCACTAACTTTTTTGGTAACTGTGTTTTCAGTCTGAAATTTTTATTTAAACTGAAGATGTTGTATTTTGGTACTATGAAGCTTATTCCTTAAAAATATATACTTCTTTCTCATTCATAGCCAATTATCACATTTGATTCAGTGCCATCTGCCAATTTTGAAAGAAATTTTCCATTTTTAAATAAGTAGATTATTATTACATTGTTATTTATTTCATATTATTTTTTTATTAACTGCATTGTACTTGAAAGAATGGCTGATGTGAATTCTGGCATAAGCCAATTATTATATCAATTAATAATGGAAAAGTATGACTGCCAGAAATATTAAAATTATCACATCTGTTTGTTCAAAATGGCATCAGTATAGAATTGCCAAGAAAATATATAATCCATGTTCTACTAGAAAAAAAGATAACATTATCTTGAATCAGTATCAAGAAACTTCAACAGAAATACTTTACTGTGAATAATTTTGACTAACCTTACAGTGGAACCTGGTTAACTCGAATCGGTTGGGGTAAGAAATTCAGACTTTGAGTTAAAAAGTTTTGAGTTATGAAGGTTCAACTAAAAATCAAGATTTTGTGCATTGGTTTATCAGTGACCCATAATAAACTATCCACATACGTCCATGGATCTTATTACATGGAATCATTGCATCAATGTAACTGTGCTGTCCAGAAACTCAAATGCTTAATTGAATGAGAAAATAAGCTATCAAGAAGTGCTTTTCTGAATGACTGATCCATTCACTCCTAAGTATTTAGTAAGGATTTTTTTAATTGCAATATTTCAAGCCTAGAATCAATCTATTCATTATTTTTTATCACAAAAACTACTCTATGATTGTTATCTTTTTAAAGTTTTGCCACACAGTTTTAAATTTTTACTTAGAATTGGACTATAATAATTTTTTGAAAAATTTATTAAAAATCCATTTATTTATTACATCAGCTAGTCAGAGAAATCCATTGGCAATCAAATAAAAGAAAACCAAGTTCAGAAAAATGCAGGTTGAATGGCAGTTACAGTCTAGGTCACATATGCTGTCTGGAAGCCACCCCCACTGTCACATGACATGATGTTTATTTTTATTCATATATGATTCTCACACTTTATAGAAAGTTTGATTAGTTATTCAATAGATGAATGTTAATTATTTTATTTGACAGAAAATTAAAATTTTACAGAGTTTATGAAAATATGTATCAAAACCACTATTTAAGTTAAGAAGTTCAACAAATTTGAGTTAACTGGTTTGATTTCATATGTAAATTCCTACATTTGGACAATCAGGGAAAGAAAATGACTTTTGAGTAAACATGACTTTGAGTTATCCCAGTTAAAGTTAATCAGGTTCCACTGTATTAGAATGGTACATTATTGGCATGAAATTGTCTAGTGTTCGGTTTGCTTTTCAGTTGGATATAGAAGTGACCTATATAACTAGATCAAGGGTCGGCAAACTTTTTTGATCATTGACCCCCTACAAGTTTTCAAAACCTCACATTGACCCACACCAAAAAGTTTGTTACAAGCAAAACAAAATACTTACTATTTTAATTTTTTAATTTTGCATTTTTTTCATTTGTTATATATTTGTTAATAATAATTTTTGTAACTGACAATCAGTGAGATGGATAAGCTTGATCCTTAGCTCTCCCTTATCCTTAGCTTAAGCTTGATAATCGACCCCCAATAATGTTACAGTGACCACTTTGGCGACCCCTGAACTAGATAGTTCAATTCAAAGCGAGTTTTGGCAACCCTAGCTATATGGCTAGGTTAGGTTAGTTATATTGTTCACCAGCTAGAGACATTAACACTTTCTTTGCCAAATTGATGTTATTTTGCATCAGTCACCCTTGACACTCATATACTAATGATAGTATTTTGGCTTCATTTGGATGCTGGAAGTTTTTGGTAAGTTGTGCATGTGTTACTTTTTGAATGCTATTTATTGTACCAGAAGTGTAAGAAACATTTTAGAGGTTATATTTGATTTATTGTTTTCACAATATTATTGCATGATGACCTTTGAAATAGGAAAGTGTGTAGCAGATGAGTTTCAAGGCAGCTGTCCATTGATCACCAGCATATTTAGTAGATACACTAAGTGATCTTAAATTTAAGATGATGAAACATTCATTATATGGTTTAGACTTAGTGCTATCAGATTTTCATTTGTCTGGATATTTGAAAGGACATTTACTGATGTTTGCTGATGACACTGAAGAGATGGTGCAAAGTTGGTTAAAGGCCATACCAAAAAACTTTTTTCTTGAGAACATCTGGAAATTTGTGGACTGGTGGACCAAGTGTTGCAAAGCATGATGATTATGTCAAAAAATAAGACAAAAACAATTTATAGTACTCTTGTAAAAGAAGTTATTTTAAAATTCCTGTTTTTTAATGACTTTTCCTCATAGTTCTTTGACACTTCAAAAGATCTCTGATTTTAAAAAGAAAATTCATCAACTCAAAGAAAAATTGCAGTGGTGTATGAATTGTAAATAAGAAAATAAACAAAGATTTAAAATTTAAACATGTTTTTTGTTTATATTAGTCATTTTTTTATCTAGGCATGAGACTCAACACAGAACACATTGTAGATTGCTTTATGAAAAATCATTTAACCAGAAAGAGGGAGAAATATATTGTGACTATGAAGCATGGATCTACTTAATGATTGCAACAAAAAAGATCATTATACTCTCAAAAGAGGAAAAGAGATGTTTGCAACAGAAAATTAAAGATGAATGTTAAAATCAATTTTGCATATTATCAAAATAACGTTTAATGGAATGGTACTTAAAAAATAAATACCATATCTTTATCCACAGAACCTTTGAAGAGTAGAACTCTGTTGTGATAAGACTACCAGTCATAATCAAAATTTACCATTAAATTTTTTAAAAACCCACAAAACATAGGTATCAAGATATATCTTTTCACTGTATTCCTTCAAAAGTCCCATGATTTGTCTTCAACAATCTATTGTGCCTTTAGATTGTTAAAAAGAGCTATTTTAAATGCAGACCTATAGCAATTTATGGACTACTGAAAGCAGCAGGAGAAGAGTGGAGTAAAATGCAACTACAATAGAGCATCGATTATCCAAAACAATTCTGGACTGGGGTTGTTCGAATAACTGATCATGTATGAAAAAATATATTAACCTATCCCATGTTGAAATTTTTCTGTTGCGTGTTGCTTTGCGTTGAATTTTCGTCAATNTCCAAAACAATTCTGGACTGGGGTTGTTCGAATAACTGATCATGTATGAAAAAATGTATTAACCTATCCCATGTTGAAATTTTTCTGTTGCGTGTTGCTTTGCGTTGAATTTTCGTCAATGTTAAGCCTAACGAAAATTTTTTAAAAATAATAATCATGACTATTGTATTGTTAAAAATTATTTTTTTATTTTGCAAAAACAAAATAAATGTATTGAAAAATAGAAAAACGAAAAAAAAAATTATATTTTGGAATTTAATCTAGTATCAAAAAATGTTCTGATTCTGCATGACGCATGTCCCGACAACACAGTCCTCAGAAAAACACCACACAAAACAAGAAAAACTCTTTTTTTTGGGTTTATCTGGAGATGTCAGCTGCTTGGGCTATATTCTCCAATGAGCTGAAGCAAAATACACCACTCACGATGGGGAAAAAAACTTCATTCAAATACTGGTGCATCCTTAAACATCCTCTTGACATGTGTCGTGCTGAATTGGAATGTTTTTGATACTATATTAACTTCCGAAATATAACTTTTTGGTTTTATATTTTTCAATATATTTATTTTGTTTGTGCAAAATAAAGAAATAATTTTTAATGATACAATATGGTCGTGCAGGTGCAGCCAGCTAAAACACACACCAACAAAAATAATATTGGAGTAGCCCAAGACATAGCCAAATATTGCAGTGCCACAGCACTAGCAGAAATTTGAATTTGCCGACTGAATCACTTTCGGTTATCTGATGTTTAGGTTGATTAGTATTCAAATAGTTGATGCTCTAATGTAATCATTTGTAAAAATGACAAGTGAAATACAAAGGTTTATTGGTACTCAAACAATTCAATATTCAAATACAAATTCTGGTGAAAAATCACACAGTGCTTAAATGAACAAACAAGGGCCCCCTAAAACAAATTTTTGATTAATAACATATTTTTATTTTGTCATATATAAAAATTTTTTATGATAAAAATAAGAAAAATGAAGATGTTACTAATATTTCTGATCAACAACAATAAAAAAGCTCAGATAACAATACTTTGTAAAGAAATCACCCTTGTTTAACTAAAATTAATATTAATGCATAATACAGTACTTTTAATTGTAATTGTTAGTTAATTATTAATTGGAAATAGATTGTTGATTGCTTTAATAAACATATTTTTCTTAGTAAAGAAAAAGAATAGTATACTTTTGTTAATTTTTGGAACCTAACCTCATGTTTTGTATTAGTCCTTTGTTTTGTATAGCATGGATTTGCATAACATGGCACTTTTTTGGAACATAACTAGTCTTATATGAGGGATACTTGTATCTGGTCAGAATCACAATAAATTTGTCCAAAATCATAGTGAATTTATTAATAAATATAATTAAGAATTCTGTTGGAAATATTACCCATCCTTAATTAATCAATTTAAATATTAGTTAATGTTTCTACTTAATTAAATACCATTAAATACTTTATTTGAAATTAATTAATAAAGCTAAATAAAATCGCTGTATATGTTTTTTTTATATACAGTTGCTCCCTTATCTGTGGTTTCAGTTACCCATGGTCAATCATGTTTCAAAAATGTTAAAAGGAAAATACCAGAACTAAACAATTCATAAGTTTTAAATTGTACACTGTTCTGAATAGCATTATGAAATTTTGTGTTGTCCCACTTCATCCCACTCAGGTATAAATCACCTCAGTAACCTTAGTTTTATTCCAGTCAAGTTGTTCAAAAACATTCATTGTTTTTAAGATATTACTGTTATAAAACTAAGGTTACTGAGGTGATTTATATCTACACTTTTCCAGTTTTGATTTGTTTCTTTTTAAGCAGTAAATATTCCATTCAGAATATGAATCATCCCTTTGTCAAGCATGTCTATGTTGTAAATAGTAGTGATGTTGACAATTTAAACATTTCAGAAACCATAAAACTCTNGTACAAATAAATGATCAAATTTACAAGACAAAAAAACAAAAAGATTGCCGGAAATCAGTTTTTTGTGCGTCCGCCACACTGAGCGATGAAAGCCTGTACACATCGTGGCATTGAATCATACAAGTTCTGAATGTAATCCTGAGGAATGGCATTCCAGATGGCTTTGACTTGATGCCAAAGTTCAGTCTTATTCTGTGCTCCACCAGCTGTACGTCAAGTCACTGACTAATGAAATTCCAGATATACTCGATGGGTGACATATCCGGGGAATAAGCAGGCCATGGAAGAAGCAAAGCCTGTTGTGCACTGAAGAAGGCTTGTGCAGTCTGAGAAATATGTGCGTGGGCATTATCCTGCTGAAATACAGCACCCAGAATGCATCAAAGAAGGGGGAGGACCTCTGGCTCCACAATTTCCCATATGTAGCGATTACTGTTGAGGTTGCCCGCAATGTGCACTAGATGGGATTGACAATTATACCTAATAGCTCCCCACACCATGATGCCAGGCGTTTATGCGGTATGACGCTGGATAACATATTGTGAGAGCAGATGTTTCTCTCTGTAATGTCTGACGTGTACTCTTCCATCATTGTACTGCAGATTGTAGCAAGATTTGTCGGAAAAAACAACTTGTTGCCACTGGGCACACCATGCACTGTGTTGCTGAGCCCATTGAAATCAAAGGTGTCTGCCAATCAGCAAGTGGGGAATCCTGCTTAGAGGAACCCTTTCACACAGTTCATGCTGCAGCAAACAGTGACGAACCGTGGAGCTATACAACAAAACACCTGTAGCCGTACTCCAACGTTATGCTAACACATGAGAGGACGCTGTACGGTCCATCACAGCCATGTGGATTAGGTGTCTGTCGTCCCGTAGTATTGTGCTATTGCTTGCCCCACTGCCAGGTTTTTGCCTTATTTGGTTCTCCTCTGTTCATTTCTTCCAAACATGCATCACTGTTGTGGCATTACACTGCGTGCAGCCTGCAATTTCTCAATATGAAAATCCACCCTCTTGCATACCAATGATGTGGCCTCGTACAAACTCTGTTAGTTGTTGGTATGGCTTCCTCAGCTTTTGACAAGGCATATTGACCACCAATGAAATGTTTACTACAGACAGAGGAAGATAAATTGACTTTAATGCATCTTTACAGTTCTCTATATACCTGGAATAAGTGGCTGATAAGGAGCTGATTCTCATTCCACGCTTGTGCAATCACTTTGTATTTCTATTCATTTGCATGTCTTACCTTGCTTTACATTTATTGTAAGTTTGGTTCAATTTGCACAATTCCTTCATGGTGTTGCAATTTTCACAAACATGAGTGTATATTTATAGATAATTATTCAACTGTTACTTATCAGAAGCAAATTTATTGCCACCACTCTGTCTTACAGCCTAGCCATCTTACTTTTTCTTCAAAAGAATGACATGAAGAAATCTTAGATTTTATCAAAAAAAAAATATTTTTGAATATTACACCCATATTTGCAGAAAAGCGTTATTAACATTGATGCATAGTCAGGTTTAATATTATGCCTAAGGGCACATTAGCTATTTGCTGAATGTTGAATATTTGCCTTTGACCAAACTATTCATTGAACTGTTTCACTCTACACACACACACACACACACACACACACAATATTTGATTATTTGCTGAGCATGGGAATGATGAGTGTTCATCTGAGATCTAGAAAATGGACAATTCAATTTTTAAACAATAATTTGTGTCACTGTTTTTATAGTTATGAGTAGTTCACTCTATTAATGAAAAAAGTCTAAATGTAAATGGTGGATGGCATTATTTTAAACCAGAAAAATATAAATGTGAATGAGTGATTATTTATTGTGACATTGTCACAATGCCTGGTTGAAATTTTTAATATATTTTTAATTTATTTAATTTAAAATATATGTTCTTTACCTCAAATTATTATTAGTGTCTTTCCCCTGTACATCACACTTTCCTTTAACAATAGAGTATTGCTGGTCATCTATTAACTGCTTTCAGGGGAAATTTTTGAATTGAAATAACATGACTTTGGTTTGCATTGGAAGTTTATATATAGTTAATCGGGGCCTATTGTTCCTAAGGTTACCATAACTGGTCTTGTCTTTCATTTATGTAACTCGATTCTTGATATTAAGGAAAGATAGACGGACAACAGTGGAAATTTATCAGTCTACAATTTTTTAAAATTGCAGCTTAAAAACAATGTTTTTTAAAACAACACAATAAAACCAAATTGAAAAATAAGCTAAACTGAAAAATAAAGACTAGATCTAGTTTAAAAAAGAATAAAATAGCAATACTGATGACCAAAAATAAGAAGATACACACAAATGCAAGCACAACTCTGTGGATGGACAACACAAATGTGTGCAGGTGAATATTTATCTTCTTAAATTCAGTACAATTTAATGACAAGAATTGTGAAACAACAAATACTGAATATTCATCACGAATAAACCATCCCACACTGCTTGATATTCATTAAATGTTTTCTTGGCATTCAGTGAATAGCAAATTTGTGGATGTGTTCTAAGACTAAATTAAGAATAATAAACAAAAATAAAATAATCTTAGTTACATTTAATTTAATTACTTTAAACATAACTTACATATAACAGACCAACTATGTTAGATAATCAGCCATCTGCCAGCAGTTCAATTTTTAAAACAATAAAAAAAATACATAAACTTGAAACTTTAAATTATTCAATTGTTAAGTTAAAAAATATTACTTTGAATATAAAACAATGAAAATATTATAATTTTCTACTGAAATTTATTTAAAATATGGATGGCATTTCATATTCAACTTAATTAACCACTTAGCAGTGAGCAACGACTATAGTCATTAAAGGTGATCGTGTGGCAGTGGTGAGGGACGACTATAATCGTCAAATTCTTTTGAGGGGTATCGCCAAAAACTAGCCTAAAACTACCACAAAAAAAAATTCACATGAAAAATGAATTATGTAACAATAAAAAAAGACTTTTCTTTACTAGACATAACTGTTGACAAAATTTTTTTTTGAAACAGTAATGAGAAATAATGCATGAAAAAATACTCTAAAAATTTTGCCTAAATTTTACCATACCTGACTATTCCACTGTTGAAAGGTTAAGTGATTAAACAGTCTGTTACAATAGTCCAGTTAGCAACCAGAGCAAACTGAATGGGTATTTTTTTTAATAAAATGTAAAGATGGAAAAACTGTCACAAATTAAATTTCTGAGTAAATTTGAATTATAGATAGTCATTTCATGCAATAATTGCATGGCATTCCTAATGTATTAAGTGCATTTTACCAATGTTTTTTTCTGAGATGAAGAAGTGAATTGGTAATTAATTAGTTTTAAGTTTTTAGTGATGATTTTTGATTGTCAGACAAAATTTTTTAGTTTCCAATGATGTCTTGGAGATCAGAATTTTAAGTCTGATCAATGCAATATGTCATTAATCTGACATTTTACCAATCACAAGAAATTAGCATATACATTATGAAATTAATGTCAAAAACAAAATTTTAAAGTTTAATTAACAATTAAAAAAATCTGAAATTTAAAAGTATTTAGCTTTAAAAATTATTGCAGGTTTGTTTTTTAATTCTCTGCTTTAGAGTTTTGTATGAAAATTGAAATTTACACTAGAATATTGGTTTTTCTGTCTTAGGTTTATGGAGAAACATCATATGAATTTATAGCACAGATGATAAACGAATTTGAAATTGACGATGATGATGTATTCATAGACCTTGGAAGTGGTAAGTACTTTATTTTAATTATGACTATATTAACATTTTTAAAATATATCAATATGGTTTAGTTGTAAGGTATGAATTATATTTTAAAATTTATTGCTGAAATTCTATTACAATAGACTTTATCAAATTTATTTCATATTCTAAAAGCTCTCATATTATTATTTTAAATATAATTAAATATTTAAATTTATGAAAGTTTTGAGGAAGAGTAACAAACCAATTCATTTTAAATTAATTATTGTTTATTTATTGTTTATATATTTATTATTATATTTTTTATGGAAAGTAATAAAACAAATACTATCAATTTTTACAATGAAATTGTTTACTGTCAGTTTAACTGACAATATGATATAGACATTTAAGTATTTTTCATTATTTATATCTTTTTAAATAGAATGTGGCTTTTCTGTTTCAAAAACAATAAATATAAAATCAGCTGTATTTTCTAACATTTTCTTGTTTTTCTTTTCTTTTTTTATTTTGCTAATAAAAATATCTTCTATATAATGTCATATTATATGATTATGATTTAAAAAGTTAATTATAAACTTATTTTGTAGAAGTTTTATTATAAAATAGTGCAACTTGTAAAAAGTAAATTTATATGTAATAATATAAATTTTCTAAAAGAAAACTACAAAAGAAAATTGTAAATAATGTCTTAAAATTAATTTTATAATAGAGAGAGATTTTTAGGCCCAGAAAATTGTATGAGTTATTAATAGAAAAGAAAAGCAAGTTCTAAAAGCAATAAATATTGAAATTTCAAAATTTGTTAAGTTTTTAACAATATATTGATTTTGAAGAGTCTGAAATATCGGTGTAGGCTCTGTCACAGACTGTACCTTTATTGAAGAGGGATCGGTGAGAATTCAGATCCAAATTGCATTTAAATAAAATATCTGAGAATTAATCATCTGAGTAATTCTTGAACTCGGGTGAACATCAGATTTGAAGGACATAAAATTTCAGTTTATTTGTCCAAAAAACTTCTTTTAAGTGGTTATAAAGTGACTGATTATATCCAGCAAATATTGCTAATTTTAGCTTTGTATTAATATATTTTCTCTCTATATAAATGCAAAGTGGTTTTAAAATTATTTTTCTAGTAAGTGCATAAAAATACATTTACAAAAATATAAACATTTTCATTAATTGTTTGTTTTTAACTCCTCCCTTCTTTAAGGAGTTGGGCAAGTAGTATTACAAATGGCAGCAGCAACATCATGTAAATTGTGTGTTGGTATAGAAAAATCTGATGTACCAGCAAAATATGCTGAGGTAAGAGGAAAAATTAACAAAGTACTATAATTTATCATATGATTTTATAAATTAATAATATTGATGTAGATATATAAGTTGAGAGGTTAAGTTAAACTTAAGATAACTTGATTTAATATTCAGTTAATTTATCTTCAAATGTTTAATATTGATTTGAATATGCCAAAGTAACACAAATATGGAATGTTAATGAGCGTTATTAAAATAATGATTTTTAGTTTATTATACAGTAGAGCCTCGATTATCCAACCTAATTGGGGACTGGGGTTGGTCGGATAATTGAAAGGGCGGATAACCGAAAAGTATGAAAAAAATCTATTATTAGTGTAGTATATTATTATATCCCATGTAATTAGTATATTAGTATATCACTATTAACCTACTTTGTGTTGAATTTTCATCGATGTTAAGCCTAACAAAAATTTTTTAAAATAATAATCATTGCTATTGTATCGTAAAAAATTAGAAAGTTGAGCCTCATTTAAATACTGGCTCCCATTTATGGTCGATCCAGTGTTGCCAACTAAAACACGTAAAAATAATATTAAAGTAGCCAAGACATAGCCAAATATTGTAGCGCCACATCATTTGAAATTTGCCGACTAGGACGGTTGGTTAACCGAGGGGTTGGTTGATAGGTGGTCGGATAATCGAGGCTCTACTGTATATTTAGATATTTTTTCAAATTCTACACACACAAAATCTAAAGAAAAAATTATATTTGGATGAATCATATATTAAATTATTAGTCTATTTTACAGTTGTCAGAATGCATCAATAAATAATACAGTAGAGCGTTGTTTATCCGAATCAATTGGGGACTGGGGTTGTTTGGATAACTTAATCTTTGGATAACCGATTATGTATAAAAAAATATATTAACCTATCCCATGTTGAAATTTTTCTGTTGCAGGTCACTTTGTGTTGACTTTTCATCGATGTTAAGCCTAACAAAAATTTTTATAATAATAATTGTGGCTATTGTATCATTAAAAATTATTTCCTTATGTTGTACAAACAAAATAAATATATTGAAAAATATAAAAATAAAAAAAAATTATAGTTAGAAGTTAATCTAGTATCAAAAACATTCAATTTAGCATTACACAAATCACAACACACAGTCCTCAGAAAAACACCACACAAAAGTGCCAGTGCTGCCATATAAAACACACATACAACCAAAAAAAATATTGTAGTAGCCCAAGACATAGCCAAAGGTTGCAGCACCACAGCACTAGTGGAAATTTAAATTTGCCAACTGGAACACTTTCAGTTAACCAACGTTTTGGTTGATCGGCTTTTGGAGCTATGATGCTCTATTGTAATTAACATTTCACCTTTAATTTACATTTATGTAAGAAGATGAAAAATATAGTAATTAAATATTTTATTTTTTAAACAAATTTTTAATATTTTACATTGTTTGCATGCATCTGTAGTATTATTTAATTACAGAAAAATATTTAATTCTAAAGATTTTTTTATTTATGAATATTGTGTGAATTTAATGCATATTTATTTTAAAAGAATATCATTATGGCCAAGTATTTGATCAGAAGTTTCTTCCTCTTTCTAAACTTAAGCCTATTTATATTACATAGTAATTTTAAGAGTTGTTTTAAAACACTAATAATCTTAATTTTATAAATTAACTAATTGTATAGAAATATATAGAAAGTGATTAATTTCAAATATTATTAATATTAATTACAGATATAAATTAAAACACCTTATTTATTCTAATAATTTTGAAACTTATTACATAATGTAATAGGTTTTGAGTTTTTGAAAATTATAAATTTTAAACTATTTTTAATTTTTAAAAATGTCTTATTAAAAGAAGATATTCAAAACCTGTCATGAGAGAAATTTTAGTATCTGATGTAAATTAAATAACCAGGGAGAATAAAGAATATGATGAAAGGACAATACAGAACTCAAATGAACATGCAACAAGATAAATAGAAAATTATTTGTTTACAAAATAAAAAGAAATCAACTTTACATGGTAATTGAATCAAATTGCAGATAGGGCAGTTTTAATTCAAAAATAATCTTTTGGTGACAATAATAAAAATTTCCTTTCCTCTATTACATTCTCAAAACTGTATTTGGTGAATTAAAATTTATAATATTTCTTCTGTTTAATTCTATTAGAATATCTAGTTTTATACTAGTAATGTCTTTATAAAAAGCGTTTTTCAAGTTTTCTTTAGCTTTTTATTTTAATTGAAGTTTGATTTTTCAAATCTCATTAACATAAAATAATGCAAATAAATATTGAAAATGTTTTAATTAAGAAATTATTCTTTTTGGTATTGTATTATTCGATGTAACTGTCCTTTTAAATCCAGCTTATTGAAACAAGTGTTTATGGAATGATTATGTAATTTGTGAAATGGAGATCTATGGTTTTATAATAATTAGTTTCTGATAAATGACACTAGCAATACTTTTCAATAAATCATATAATATGATACTTTACTTGTAAATTAGAGTAAAAGTGAATAATGTTGACAATTTTCAGTTGAATTAGTGAATAGTTTCTGGTATAATGGTATTTTTAACTTGTGGTCAAATAATTTAAAGCCAAGTGTTCAAAACAGAATCTTATTATATTTAGAAGATGCTTCATGCTAGTTATAAAAATTAAATATATTAAAAATTTGATAATCTGAACATATGTGAATAATCTCAAAGTTTTGAAATTATTAAAATATATTTATATTTCTGTTTAGACAATGAATACACATTTTAGGTTTTGGATGAAATGGTATGGGAAAATACATGGAGAGTACAAGCTTATTAAAGGTGATTTTCTGGAAGATAAATATAAAGAAGTAATAATGAATTCTTCGTAAGTGTGTTTAGTCTTTTCAATATTATTATAGATTTTTCTTATAAGTTAAATTTTTATAGTAAACTTTATTTATAGTAATGTAAAATTTTTAAAAACTGTTTTCTCTGTTTTATATATATATATTATATATAAACATTTTGTTTTGAAATTTAAGTTGTTTACAGATTTTTATTAATAAAATATTACAACTTGTAAGCAAATTAGATATTTTATTTTACAATTTCAGTTTATTATTATTTTATTCTGTTTTTGTGATTGGGCTGCAATTTTCATTTGCAGACCTATACATTCCCATTATTGTCTGTTGTTCATCTGTCCTTCATTAACCTGTCCTGTATTATTCTTGACATATCTCGGGTTGCTACCTACTGACCTTAACCGGTGGACCCGAGATATCTCGTTTTTGCTTAGGAACATTTTTTTAACATCAGATGGCGCTTCTTGTACGGAATTCTGAAATTAGTGACTCATATCACAAGAATTGTTATGTTATCTAGTTTTTGCACAGCAGAATATTACAATAATAGGAGTAGATGTTCAGAAGAAATAATAAAGGAAAGTAGACCATTACTTAGACTCTTTCAACATGGCAACAGCTGGGAGAAATAGTGCTCTGAATAAATCAGAAATGATCAAGTATTTGTTTAATTTAGGTTCCGGTGAGTATCAAATATCAGACAGTAATGATGAATTTTTACAAAGTGAGAATGTGAGTGATAGTAGTAGTGATATTGATCATGAAATGCCATCTACAAGTGGAAACAGAGGCCGATCAAGTAGTTGTGCTTGTGGAAATGATAGTGCAAAATGTTTGCATTTTAGTAATGATGATGGTTGGATTCATATGAACTTTGCAAGCCCTCAAGTGAACAGTTTCATAGAACAAGCATCAATACAATGTAAGTTACAAAGTGATGCTACACTATTTGACTGCTCCAATTTATTTTTTGATGAACTTGTAGACAAGATTGTTCATGAAATGAACAGGTATGGTGATACTTTGATGAAATGTGATGATTTACATGAAAACAGTCACATAAAACATTGGAAACCTAAAGTGTGTTGCAAAAGTTTAGGTCCACTCCATTCAGTTAAGAAAACACAACACAAGCACATCTAAAGAAACCAACACACATTTATTTATGTAGGTAGCAGAAACATGTAAAAATAATACATCATCATTAAACTAGCATATTAGACAACTGTAAATGTATAAACAAACACAGTGAGATAATCCATATGTTGCAAAAGTTTAGTTCATTGTGTGGAATTACACATTATTGTCTCAAACTCCCCTTTTTGCACCCCAATGTCAAAAACACAATAAGGCATGCTATCTACAAGTAGCTGGAGCACATCTTGACTTATTTCATCCCATGCAGAGGTAATGGCTGTCTGCAGTTCAGCAACAGTTAAAAACTGATGTTTGTTGGCGTACATGTTCCTAGCGATGATTCCTCAGGGGTTCTCCATGGGGTTAAGGTTGGGAATTAGCAGGCCACTCCATTACATGTACACCATTGTCTAAGGACCACTCCCCTGTAGTGTGTGCTACATGGATTGGTGCGTTTTCCTGTTGGAATGTCCAGAAAGGTCCTCCAACCCTCTCTCTAAATGCCATGTGGTGCACATCCAATAGTTCCTGGTAGTCTCTGGACTTCATATGTCCACTTGGAAATGAAATGTTTGTCTTCTTGTTGTATTCGAATCCAGCCCAGACTATTACTGATCCTCTTCCCATTTGGCATTTGGAAAAGATCTTCTTATCCTCTCTGATGTCATGCAAGTAGTAGCACCAGCCATCAGGGCAGTCTAAATTAAATTTTTTTTGTCGCTGAATACTACTCATCTCCATTCTGTACTCCAACTTAAATGTTCTCTAGTTCATTTTATTTGTGCTATCTTATTGGCTGATGTTAATTTGGGCTGACATTTCTTCTTGTACAGCAGTCTTCTGTTGCATCTTACAACTCTTCATAGGGTTGACTTATTAACATTAAACATTGGATCATGTGCCAACTGTCAAAGTGATGATCCTGGTTGTTTTAGGGTGTTTATGACCTGTCAAAGTTGATGTTCACTGAGTGCCCATGGACATCCTGAAAGGGGTTTTTGGTTGTACTCCTCTTGGTTACATAATTGTTCACCACATTATGTGACTGATTAATCCTGTTTGCTATGGCCCTGTTGGACAGCCCTTGCTGCTTTAACACACCAATCTTGCCCATCTCATAGGCAGATAACATCTTGCCATGGCCCATGTTTCCATAAACATTATATCAAAGAAATCACACAACTCAAAGTTGCAATTTCACTCTTGACACGCATGAAATAGTTTGTAAAGTTTAACTTGCAGGTCATACCATTCTTTCTCCTGGGGATGTGGTGGAACTAAACTTTTGCAGCACATGGATTATCTCACTTTGCATGTTTATACATTTGCAGTCATCTAATAATATGCTAGTTTAATGGTGTCATATATTTTTACATGTTTCTGGTACGTAAACAAATAAATGTATGTATTTGTTTCTTTAGATGTATTTGTGTTGTGTTTGCTTAACTGAATGGAGTGGACCTAAACTTTGCGACACACCTTACAACAAATCCAGAGATTAGAGAATTTTTAGGACTTACTATGATTACAAGTATTGTTAGAAAACCTCGCCTAAGTATGTATTTTAAATGAAGATTTTTTTCTACACCATTGTTTTGAGTGCGATGTCAAGCAACCAATTTCTGTTTTTATTGTCATGTCTGCATTTTACAGACAATGATCAAGCGTCAGATGGTGATGATAAATTGCATAAATTAAGCAATGTTATTGATCATTTTCACCACAGATTCAAATGTGCTTACATCCCAGATGAAAGTGTGTGTGTGTATATGAAAGTCTTGTGTTATGGAAAGATAGACTGGGATTTAGGTAATATATACCTAGCAAGTGTGCTCATTTTGGGGTAAAAAGCTTTGAAATTTGTGAGTCATAAACAGGATATGTTTGGGAATTTTAGTTTACACAGGAGCTACAACAGAATATGGCAGTTTTGAAGATGGGCAAGGTGAGAAAGTTGTTCTTACATTATTAGAACTGTTGCTTGGTGAAAATTACAAGGTTTTTTTAGACAGGTTTTTCATCTCACTGACATTAGCAAAAACACTTCTCAATAAACGAACATATGTATGTGGAACCATGAAAAAAAATCGAATTGGAATGCCATGCAATTTTCCTGATTGTAAATTGAAGGAAGGTGAATTTATGACATGTCAGAAAGATGGTTTGTCTGTATTTTGTTGGAGAGATAAGAGGAATGTGTCGATTCTAAGTACAATGAGTAATAATGAATTCTCAGATTCTGGTAAACATAACAGATCAGGAGAAATAATTATGAAGCCGAATTGTATTTTAGACTATAATCGTAATATGGATGGAATTGATCTGTGTGATGGAGTGATACACAATTATCCATGTATGAGAAAAACTGTAAAATGGTATAAAAAAGGTGTTTTTTCACATGTTGGATATTATACTGTATAATGCTTGTTTTGTATTGATAACTAATGAAAAAAACAGATGTCATTTCTTGATTTTCGTATGGTTGTTAGAGAAGTAATGGAAAAGTTTCACACAGGCAGACGTGTAACTCGCCATGGTTGACCATCACATGATAATCAGTTGTGTTTATCCGAATGGCATTTTCCTAGCTGCATATCAACAGGGAAAAAACCATCCAATCAGTGTTTGTAAAGTCTGTTCAGCAAATAAAAAGCAAGTAGTAGAATCACATTACCAGTGTGAACAATGTTCCATTCCACTATGTGTTGTTCCTTGCTTTGAGATTTATCATACAAGTATTAACTTCTGAAATAAAATTTTTCATTTTTACATTTATTAATATGTCTATTTTGTGTGTGCAAAATACAAAGTAATTTGGAACGATAAAAGTTAGGCTTAACATAAAAAAAAATTCAATGTGGAGTGACACGCAACAGAGAAAATATTCAACACGTGATAGGTTAATCTCTAGCTTTGTTCTTGTAATTAGATAGAGGAAAATCAAGACCAGATGTGGTAAGCTTGGGAGCTGAAAATCCCAATTAACTATATAAGAACTTCTACTCTGGACCAGAAGTTACATGATTTCAACTCAAAATTTTTACGTTATCTCAAGAACAGAATTAGGTAGATGAATGAAAATAGAGACCAGATATTATTTATTTAAATAAAATATGATTTTCACAATGCATATAATTAATATGAATTTGTTGTTGTTAAAATAATACACAAAAATAATTCTTAATGAATTTTTTTTGTTTTACCCCCATAATATATATATATATTTGTGTGTATGTTATATACACATGCATTTTTAAACCATACTCCAACTCCAATTATGAAATGTTCATTTTTTTTATGTTAAAAAGTTGGTTTTTTTACAAGTGTTGTCATTGAATGATTCTTTTGTTTCTAAATTCAGTTGGTATTGATGATACAAAATTTATTTGATAATGGTATTTTTGCAGAGAAATGACTAACAGAATAATTATAATAATTAAATTAATTATTGATATTATAAAAGTACATATATATTTTTATCGTTTCTGTATGTAGTTATTTTACAGTTGTTTTGTTTTAAACTACTGTTTTAATATACATATATGTGTTTTTTTCCTAGATTAATTTTTGTAAATAATTTTGCATTTGGACCAAGAGTTGATCATATGGTAAGTATCACTTTTCTGATATGTTACTATTACTAATAATAAATGAAATTACTTGAAACTATTTGTTTGTTGACATAAGATTTTCAATGTGACCACAATATATTGAAATATGGTGATTTCACAAGTTTATTTCATATCTCACTAGATCATTAGAAAACCTAATATGTTTTGATTGTTTTATCCACGAATATAGTGTTTTAGTTATCTAATATACTAATATTTATCAATGATAATACAATAGCAATATTTGACTACATATAACAAAGTTTACTTGTTTAATTCAGTGAAAACTAAAATAACTGTTCTGTGTGTGGACAATTTTTATATTTTACAATTTTTTATTTAAGTACTTTTTTTTTTATAAAATAATTTGTGTATGTTACTCTATTCCAGTTCTTCATATAATGTAATTATATCATTGTTCAATGAACACATTTTCAATTTTATTGATAATAAATATTAAATTATTGTTCAAAATTTAACAAGCTGTATAAATCAAACATTTAAGATTGTATGCATTACATTTTTATGTACAGTATACAGAATTATATGTGATGTATTAATAAGTTTTCTTGTAGTACGAGGTCTGTTCAAAAAATACCTGGACTGTTTGAATTGCACTGCTCCAGTTTGTTCCAGGGGAATCAGCTTGGTGTCGCTAGGTTTGTGCAGATCGTCTGGTGATAAAGCCGTTTTCCAATTACAGATAACTTTATTTGTTGATTAGCTACATGGTTTTTAGTGAAGTGCGATTTTTTTAGTTTGTCAGAATTCAGAATGAATGACCTGATGGAGCAACGACTTACTGTGAAATTTTGTATTAAACTTGGAAAATCTGCAACTGAAACATTTGCTATGCTCAACCAGTAGGTGGGTGAAACATCCCCCAGACCCAAAAAAGCTCGCCAAGTTCGATCCCATGTCAAGGTGATGCTGACAGTTTTCTTTGATGCTAAGGGTATTATTGCTCACCACGAGTACCTCCCCCAAGGCTCCACAGTGAACTAGACTTACTATGTTGAAGTCCTGAAACGTCTGAGGGACGCAATCCATCGCAAAAGGCCAGAAATGAGGAGGAGTGGCAATTGATTTCTCCATCATGACAATGCTCCAGCTCATTCAGCCCTCAGAACTCGTGAGTTTTTGGCCAAACACTCGATCACTGTTCTTCCACACCCCCTACTCACCTGACCTTCCTCCAAATGACTTTTTCTTCTTCCCCAAACTCAAAACACCCTTGAAAGGAAGAAGATTTGAGATGATTCCCAAGATTAAGGCAAATGCGATGAAGGCACTGAAAGACATTACAAAAGACGCATACCAAGTGGAAACACCATTGGGATAAGTGTGTGCATTGGGAAGGAGAGTACTTTGAAGGGGACCCAGACATGTAACTTCTACGTAAAGTACATTTTGTTTTATAACATCAGTCCGCATATTTTTTGAACAGACCTCGTATAGTGTTAATTTGTGTAGAAGCAAAAAAANTTGGAGAACAGTGGGTCATGGTTTAACAACATGGATGATAATGGAATAATTTATATTAATAAACAACTTGTCAGTATATGCAGAAAAGAAAGTTTCACATAGAATTGATCTTTGTTGAATACCAGTTAAACATGGAAAATCAAGAAAAGTAAAATTTCTTCTTTGAAGGGGACCCAGACATGTAACTTCTACGTAAAGTACATTTTGTTTTATAACATCAGTCCGCATATTTTTTGAACAGACCTCGTATAGTGTTAATTTGTGTAGAAGCAAAAAAATAATCTAGTTGATTATATTAATACAAAAGATAAACACACTGATCTATCAGTGTAATCTGAAATTATTTGTTTCCATTTGTCTTCAATAAAAGAGACTTTTGTATTTAATGGTATATTTTGATATGTTAAAGACTGAAATTTGATATCTAATGTTTATCATAATCAAAAATTAGTTATATATTTCCCTTAGACAAACAATGCATCACTTCAAAGAGTAACTTTTGTTTTAAATCTTTTTATGATTAAAGTAATAACACAATACAGTACAAAATGCTATTTAATTGTAACATGTTTTTTTTATTTTTACACTGATATATTTTCTTTAAACAATAGTAAAGTGGATTCAATGTTTTCTAAGAATTACCAGGTCATACAGGAATTATTAATCCAATTAGCAAAAGATATAGTAACCATATTCTAAAACCTTTTGTGACTGATATCTGAGGCAGTATCATCATTGTACTGTTTCTTAAATAAGACCAAAATATAAAGCAATTTGAACAAAACTTAGTAAAAAAAATGTTTGGATTTTACACATATTTACAGTTTAATTACTTTTTAAAAATGATATTAACTATGTTTTCCTATGAACAAATTAAATAATTGATTTTTTTTTCCAGTTAAAAATGAGATTTGCTGAATTAAAAGATACAGCAAGAATCGTTTCTTCAAAAGCCTTCTGTCCTCTTCATTTTCGTATAACTGATAGAAATTTAAGTGGTAAGAAGTTACAGTTTATATTATTAGGTTAAATAATGTTTTTAATGAAAGTTTTTTAAATATTGTTATAAATATTTATTTAATAAATGTCTATGTACAATTTAAGGAAAAACATAAAATAATTATGTAAATACAAAATTAAATCATAAATTCACACACACACATTTTTTCATAAGTTTTGAAAGTAAATAAATAGTATTTAAAAATTTTTAAAACATTCATTTTTGAAGCAATATATGATGGCATAATTTTAAAGTGTTATAATTGAGATGACATAGCTCTTACATATGATATGAATTAAGCATTAATTCATATCATTAATAAAATTGAAAATAATTTTATCAGCTATTGTATTTTTACTGTACGGATGTATATAAGGATTATAATGATAAAATTTTAAATTAATAATGTTAAAAGAAAATAATGTATTTTATTTAAAATAAAGTTTTAAACTTGATAGATAGCAATAATGTGTTAACAAATATATGGCTCTGAAACTTGATTCAATATATTTAAAATATTCAATAAATATAAAGACACTTCTGTATTTATAATTTTTAATGACTGATATTTAATTTTTTTTTATTACAAAGATGTTGAATATGTAAATGAGTAAATTAATATAAATGTTAAAAATTAGAGTCTGAGTAGCTGAATAAACAGGGCATCTGATTGCTCTGAGATATGTTTCTTCTCTTGTTAATTATTAGTTTTTTTTATACTGTTTCTTTTTTCTTTTTATGAATATCTTGTCTGACATTGGATTTCCCTTAATTCACTTTCATTAAAAACAGCATATAGGAGTGATTCTAAATGTAAAGTTAGTTGAGATATTTATTTTAAATTGAATTTTAGAAATGCAATCAGTAAGTTGATTTTCACCCCATTACACAACAAGCCAAAAAAAGATTAAAAATACAATAAAACAGAGAAAATAAACAAAGCTATAACATGATACATAAAATACATACACACTGGAAAGGTATTTTATGTGTAATTTTATATATATTTATTAAAAAATCATATTCAGCAATATGATAAATTAAGGGAGTAATTGTAATATATTGTAAATAGAAAAATATTTAATTGTAAATAGCAAAAAGGCATGAATAAAAATTAAAAATATAATAATAATAAAATGAATAAAGAATTAGAAAGTAAATATTAATCAAAAAGTTATAAGCAGGTATGTCAACATTTTTTATATAATGAGGTAATTTTTTATGAAGTAGACATTCCATCAAGCCCATATTGTCTGATATTCAATAAAGAAAAGAAAAGAAAGATCTGTTTGACAATGACAAACAAAAATGAGGACTGTAAATACCCATAGTGTTGTGGATGTTCTGACGTCATGTGAAATTATTGTTAAAATATTTTAAAAAGAGAATACAATTGAAATATTTGAAGCAATCTGGAAGTCCTGAATCTAACAACATTTGTGTTATTGGTTTGTGATAGGTTACTTACTAAACTTATTTAAAAGTAGATAAAGTTTATTGTGTTCTCTCAATATTTTTGCAAGGGGCTGCAAATGAAAAGACAATTGTTTGAGGGATTGAAAATTTGCAAAGAATATGAACTGTAAAACAGATTTAGAGGATATGGTTTTACAAAAATGCCATAATATTCCATGATGGATAGCCAGTGATTTTACTATGTTGTTTATACTGTTTCTAAAAGTTAATTTAATATCAGAAATAATTCCAAGATCGTTGTGTGTGTTGACATATTCCAATTTGTGAGTATTTATAAATAGAGGTGGTAGGGCAGATTCCTGAGTAAAGAAAAACACGTTATTACAGATTTTGTATATTAATTCTAAGGTTAACTTTACTAAAGGCAGAGAAGAAGAGGTGTAGATTGGATTGGAGAACAGTGGGTCATGGTTTAACAACATGGATGATAATGGAATAATTTATATTAATAAACAACTTGTCAGTATATGCAGAAAAGAAAGTTTTACATAGAATTGATCTTTGTTGAATACCAGTTAAACATGGAAAATCAAGAAAAGTAAAATTTCTTACTTTGATATTGTATAATTGGGTTAAAAAGTTGTTCAGTCAGGAGTGAAGAGCTGGATTAATATCAAAATATAGTAAGACCCAGCTTAATGCTGATTTGATATAATGCAGTCTGCTGGAAGCCTTAAAAAAGCTCAAATTTACGTATATTCAAATTATTGCAGAATTTCATTGATTCATATATAATACAATTATTCCCAAACATGAACCAATCAGCTAAAGGTGGCAGTTTGTCGTAGTGCTGTTTCTTTAGCTTAAATATATGCTTGTTTGGTGCAATTTTGGAAAAAATATAATATTATGGATGCCATAAGCAATATCGGCTTTGTTTGGCAAGAATTAACCAATAAATGCACAAATGAAGTGTGGAAGAAGTTATGGCTGAAGGTATACAAGAATTCTCAATGAGAAGAGCCTGTCACTGTATTGTTAGGTTGACCAAATTGTCAACCTAATCGATACATCAGAACTAGGAGATGTAGACGAGCAGGATATTGATGAGTTACTGCAGGTTTCTGGTTGAGTCTTACCAACGACAACCTTCAAGAACTGGCAGAAGAAGGAACTCATGTAGAACTAGAAAATAGTGATTCTGAAAACAAAGAACCCAAAGAATTTCTCTACAGATTTTCTTAGTAAAAATTTGGTAATGATAACTGAAATTGTTGATCAAATTGTAGCGAATGATCCAGATTTTGAAAGGAGTGCAAAAGCAAAAGGAGGCATTTTGGATACAATCTCTTGTTATTGACATTTGCTTAAGGAAAGAAGAAAAAAGTGAAAAATGAAACTACATGACTTCATTGCAAAAAACAAGAATTTCAGAAGAGTCAGGACCTTCATCACAAAAAATGAACTTTACATTTCTGTGTGCATATGTTTGTGTTATTTAACATATATTATTATGTAAATTAATATAAAAATAACTTAAAGTAAAATCTCCTTATTTTTGGTTGCGTGTTTCCCTTTCCCTATTTACTCTGTGTTAAAATGATCTCATTTAACGCTGTTTCATTTAGCACTTTGTCGTCTAGGAATGTATCCCCCACATTAAGCAGGGTCTTACTGTAGTTCTGAAGCATAGCTAAAAGTATATTTGAAAGTATGGAGTCAAAGGCTTGATTTATGTCAATGTAAGCTGCATAAGTTGATTTTTTTTCCAAAATTTTCAAGGATTATAAACATTGTATCAAGTAAGTTATAATGGTTGATGTATTCTGTAATGTTAAATATATAAAAGTTTTGATGATATCAGAATGTAAATTTTCAAATTAACATTTCAAGTTTTCAATTGAAGAGAGATATTTCAAAAATTTTAAGCATTGCAACAGGTTTTTATTTTTTTGGCTATTTGTGTAATGTTAGATGAATACCATTGTTTTGGTACAAAACTATATTGAAGTATTTTTTAAAAATTCTTGATAAAATTACTGCCATAATCAGCTTGAGTTTTATATATAAAATTAAGAGAGTTGAGTCAGGACTGAAATTGGAGAGTTTTAAGATATCTACAACATCCTTTACTTCTAAAAGAAATAACTGTATTGATAGGTGGCATAAGCATTGTGTGGCATAAGCGTTATATATTCTACCTTGGTATAATTTGGAAAAATTCACTTTAATAGATTTCTAGGCATAAAATATCATTTTGTCAAGAATGGAAGTTGATTTATTTTGAATTCTTTTAGAAAATTTGGGATAAATTCCCAAAACATATAGTGGTTTGGAAGCAAGTGCTTATGATAATATTAAAATAGTTTGGAAATGATGTGTTGCATTCTTTGTAGTATTGTTTTTGCAGAATGCTGTGAATATAGAGTTAGCATGAATTCTTGAGATATGATTTTAATTACATTATTATTATTTTACACTAATGGTTGAGTCATTACATCAGCTGCCCTTAAATATTTTTATGATTTATAAATACTGTGAAATTTAAAAATTAAATCTTTGTTTACATTTCGTTCATTTAAATTTCATAAATTTTTAAAATATATTTGAGGAATAGTCAATAGGAAAAATGTAATCTATATTTTCTTTTGATTTAATAATCATGAAAATATTTCAATTCTAAGATGAACCATGAATTTGTAAATGAATTTTGTTTAAAATTTTTCTCTCTATAAAAAAAATTCTTAATCAGTTTTATTGTTTTTAAGTAGTAAAAGTTTAGGAAAAGAATACAAATGTCATGAAACAGGTAATGTTTAGTAGTTCTGTTTCAATGTCTTTCCTCATATATAATAACTGTTTACTTTAATGATGCATCATAATAATATCTTGTAGTCATTATAAACATTAAAAATAAGTTTAAAACTAAACACTCATTTCTATCCAAGCTCATTTGAAGTAATGTGACTGTTAAGCAATATAGTTGGAAATACTTGCTGTTTGTGCATTATGCACTATGTGACTTTGCATTTAATGATTTCTGATTGCTGTTTTGTACTGTAAATGTAAGACTACTAATTCTAAGAAACATTTCTATTTATAACAAGAAAAATTTGGTAAAACTGTATATTAAAATTAATGAAATAATGGTACTTTTCAATACTTCTTAACCAATTTTCAGAAGTACAGTTTGGTTATTATTATGTTGCAAATAATGTGCTCAGCTGATACTGGTGCCATGCCAGACTAAAGTCAAGGCATTGCTACCCAAACAAGTGTAACATTAAGCTGTGTTATTGGTGTATATGTCAACATCTAGAAACTTCCTAACAATGTGACATGTATTTGATATATGTTTTTATTAAGTTTTAATGTTTCTAGACTTTTGTGTAGTGTATGTGGTGTAATGTGAAAACAAGTGATGTAACTGTTGTCTTTATGCTGTCATGTCTGTTTTGAGTTTTGTGATGGTGTAGTAAGTTCAGATGATAAACTCTTTTCCAATGTTTATTTCATCCTTTGGCATGGTTTATCTGCCTTAGTGGTCAGTGACTGAATTGTCTCAGAAACATCAAAATTAGGCTGATTTCCCAAAACTGGTGTGAGCATTGCAGTAGCCATACTTGGACCTGTGCTGCTTTCACCACTGGTAGCCAAGGGAGACTGACATATTTTTTTGAATGTGAGCCTCTGCCTAACCCATGAGTGCAAACCTTGATAATCCAGGTGATGTCCAAGCCTTTATTAAACTTGGATTGTGTTGTCACTATGGTTAGATCTCCACAGATGTGGGTTCAATGACTTTTGGCTTCATTTCTCCTCACAGACCACACTAGCATGGATGACTCTACCAGGAGTAGATACTCCAGCTAGCATAGCTCTGTGGTTCATCAAAATTACTGATCTCTCACCACAGCAAGGTGGTGACTGGTGAGAGAGATTACTATTATTTGATTTGGTAACAATTTATTTTTTATTTATAAAGTTAACTTCTTTTATGTGCTTTTATTAACTTTTCCATTATTTGAGATATCAAAATTTATGTAAGTCAAAATGTTTGCCTTTAGATATTGGGACAATAATGCATGTTAGAGAAATAACACCTCTTAAAGGATCTGTATCTTGGACTGGTAAACCTGTTTCATATTTTCTTCATACAATCGATAGGACAAAAGTAAGAAGTTTGTAAAAATTAAATCATTTAATTACACTTTTTAGCTATCTCTAACTTATTATTATTATTTGTTATTTTTTAGTTGGAGCATTATTTCCAAAGAACAAAATGTCAAAAACCTAACAATAACAATACAAACAAAGTAAGTCAACATTTGAATATAAAAATTTGTTTAAATTTTAGTATAAATTTTTATTTCAATGAAAATTAGTTTTTATAGACTAAATTATGTAAAATGAATAATTAATATGTACTTGGTTAGTAATATCATGATTTTAAAATTTGATATCAGAAAGAGATTTAATTATTTTGTTCAATAGTATAAAGTATTAACATTTTGTAAACAATTGGTATAATTTTAATAGATTAGTTTATGTCTAATAAAATTGTAATTAGTATTCTTAAAGATGTGTTGATGGAGTATCTTCTGTTAAATAATCAATCCTTTTTTTAAATATTCATATATGTATTCAAAATAATTTAAAAATCTATGAAAAATTAATTTCATCTTTATATAACACTTTAATTTTTTTGTTTTAAGGAGGAAGAAATGAAAAATAAAAAGAATAAAATTCAGATAACTGATGAGAATACCAATGATTCATTCTCAAATCAGTCAAAAGATCAAAATAATATATTTGGACCAACTACAAGAAAAGCATGGTCTGATTGGTGTAATAATAAAAATAAAACCAGCAATAGTAGTGGACAAGATAGTAATGAAGAAAATGGTAAGCTTTTCAGCTTTATAAATTTAATCATAATAATATAATCATTATCCACTCAGAATGAAATATGTTTTTAAATGCAAATGTTTGTCAATATAATTAAAATAAAAAAAAAGATTTCAGTGGATCAAGGGGATGGGGATATAGAAGAGAGTTATTATATTTTGAGTTGGGTCAAACTTAATAAAGATTTTATTCATTATTAGCATTTAAAATTTTTTTGTAAAATTATTATTTACCCTCAAAATTAAGCTTTTTAAACAAATAAACTAAACCTTGATAAATCCAGCTACAAATTTATTGAAATAAAAACATTCTCAATCAGATTTTACTGATCTTCAGTTACAAGCTTTTTGAATTCTTTAGAATGTATAATTACAAATTCAAAATACTGAAGTCGCAAGTACAAAAATTTTAAGAATTAATAATCAAAATGTAATAATTAATAAACATGGAAAATTAAACATTGTAAAATGAGATAAATTAATAAATATCAAACATTTTAAAAATTCATAAGATGTAATTCTTAATAAAATGCTCATAAATTATATTTTGTAAAATGCCTGCCAGGCATTTGATAGGTTTTTCAGCATCTCTGATTGATGCAGTGTGACTTTATAAAATTTGATTGAAAATGTTTTTATTTCAATAAATTTATAGCTGGATTTATCAAGGCTTAGTTTATTTAGGACAATCCNTGGGTTCACTCTAACAGAGTTTGGGAATTATGTAAAACCCTTGTACAACATAAAATGAAATAAAGGGTGCGTTCTTTTATACCTCTGCATAACTCCGCGCAAGCATTCTACTTGTTTTTGTGGCTACTTTGAATTCTCTTTCAATAAATAATCCATTTAATGGTTAAATTTTACAATTGGGACCCTTCTTTTGCCTCTAAAAGCTCATTTTAGAATTATAGATTCCTCCATCACGATACTATCGATAGCGTGGGTGCCGCCATCTTTCTTTCACCGTCGTTCCTAAATGCCTTCAAACAACAGCGCCCTTCCGTTGCAGAGTGACTGCTATTAACGAACACACCCAAAAACTGTTATCAGTTGATGATGCTCATGCTGAGATCATCATATAGGATGAATAATCCTCTGGTAAAATATTTATTTAAATAATAAATAAGTATTTCACCTATGAAAAAAATAAATAATAAATCCAATTTAAATAAGGATTTAACAGCATGTTTTTTAATTTTTGGAACCTAACCCCCCTTTTTGCACTAGTTCTTTGTTTCGTGTAACACGAATTCACATAACATGGCAATTTTTTGGAACGTAACTCCCGTGTTATATGGGGTTTACCTGTATTAGTAATAATAGTAGTAGTAAATAGGCTGCACTGATAATCTTACCCCTGTGGTCTGCAGAACACAGGTGATCCATGAAAAAAAATCAAATATACAATGAAAAATTGTTACAAAAGGAAAATCAATAAAATGTAAAATAACTTTTTGTATGGAAATGTAATCAGCAAACACCAATGACATCATATAGTAGACCGAGTGCACTCTTGATTTCAAAAAGGTTTGCACCCCTGCTTTAAAGCTGATGTATTGTAACTGTTCCATGGAAAAAATGTCAAAGTTTAGTGTTCCCCGACTTCAAAAAGATTAAGAACCACAGGTCTATCCTGACCCTGAAAGATAACACCTTCCTTTCATATTTCACACACAGAAAATGTTAATCTTTGTAAGTTGAGATAATTTACAGTGTCTGAAATTTAATATGTTTATTTTATTGTAATTTCATCCAAAACTGCAAAAACATTAAAAAAGCACTTTCAGTATTCCATGAAAGTTCCAGTTAGAAAGAAAACAAAATGCAAAAATTAAACATATAATTTAATTTTTGATGTAGTGCTGAGAGTTTTAATTTTAGAATAAAAACTGTTGTCTGAGTTTCACACATCCTCTGGAGAGGGATGTATAACCTCACTTAAATTGGCATTCCCTGGGATAAACAGGCATGTTAGTTTTTACCATACTAAAATATATATATTAATTTAAAGAGGGTTTGAGTCTATAATACTTAGTTTGAGTAAAAATATAGTTCAGGTATCAAATTAAAGCTCTTATACTGTTGATGATGATGCTGAAGAGAGATTTGAGAAAGTGCAATATTTCAGGCATGACAGAGTGGCAAAGGCACAATGTTAAGTGTACGAAAAGGCAAGCTGCTTAACTAGCGATTTAGTTTTTAAAACATTAGAGCACATGTGGCTCATCCCTACTCTGAATTCTTGTTGCTATTTTTGGTTTTCTAATTACATGTTAATTAAAAAACTTTTTTGCAGTATTTTAAACACTTACACTATCTGTTTAAATAATAAAATAAACTTTAGTCCAAAAATAGAAATGATTCTGAACTATTTTAATTTTTTAACATCTGTAATACTGTAATAAAAAAGCTTGTACAGTAGAGCGTCGTTTATCCGAAAGTTGGTTATCCAAAACGTCAATTATCCAAAAGAATTCCAGTTGGCTAATTTAAATTTTTGCTAGTGCTATGGTGCTGCAATCTTTGGCTATGTCTTGGGCTACTCCAATATTTTTTATGTTTATGTATGTGTTTTAGCTGGCAGCACTGGTACTTTTGTGTGTGGTTTTTCTGAGGACTGTGTGTTGGGATGTGTGTAATGCTAAATCAGACGTTTTTGATACTAGATTAACTTCTAAAGTATAATTTTTTTTCTGTTTTTATTTTTTCAATATATTTATTTTGTTTGTACAAAATAAAGAAATAATTTTTAACGATACAATAGCCACGATTATTATTTAAAAAAATTTAAATTACGCTTAACATGGATGAAAATTCAATGCAAAGCGACACACAACAGAGAAAAATTTCAACATAAATAGGTTAATATATTTTTTCGTTCATAATCAGTTATCCGAACAACTCCAGTCCCCAATTGATTCAGATTAACAACGCTCTACTGTATTAGAAAGTGGCTGAGAAAATAGGAACCTAAATGAATACCTGATTAATAAGTCAAAATCAATAAAAGTCTAATCAGCCACCCAAGAAAAAGAATAATTTTTTTTTAAAATAAATTTTAAAAATATTTGATTTGGGAAATTTTAAATCGTTCACTATTCACCTGACTTAGTGCCTTTTGATTTTTATATATTCAGATCATTATATAAAACCATTTAAAAAAGTAAAAAATTTTAAAGTTTGAAAAATTGAAATGCGATATAAAATCGTTTGAGTCAAAACAAAAAANTTTATCCGAAAGTTGGTTATCCAAAACGTCAATTATCCAAAAGAATTCCAGTTGGCTAATTTAAATTTTTGCTAGTGCTATGGTGCTGCAATCTTTGGCTATGTCTTGGGCTACTCCAATATTTTTTATGTTTATGTATGTGTTTTAGCTGGCAGCACTGGTACTTTTGTGTGTGGTTTTTCTGAGGACTGTGTGTTGGGATGTGTGTAATGCTAAATCAGACGTTTTTGATACTAGATTAACTTCTAAAGTATAATTTTTTTTCTGTTTTTATTTTTTCAATATATTTATTTTGTTTGTAAAAAATAAAGAAATAATTTTAATGATACAATAGCCACGATTATTATTTAAAAAAGTTTACTTTAGGCTTAACATCTATGAAAATTCAACATGAAGTGACACGCAACAGAGAAAAATTTCAACATGAGATAGGTTAATATATTTTTTCATACATAATTGGTTATCTAAAAAATAAGTTATCCGAACAACCTCAGTCCCAAGTTGATTCAGATAAACGACGCTCTACTGTATTAGTAAAATAAACACATGTATTCTTCAATGCTAAAAAAGACAAAAAGACAATAAATTAATTAATTTTGTCAACATTGACTGTAGGGTCAGCTTTTATTATAAACTGTAGCTTTTATTATAAACTGTAGCTTTTATTATAAACTTTACTAAAAACTGTAGCTTTTTAGTGCCAATCTCTGCTTTTATTTTACCATTACTCTGTGACGAGACCAAAATGTGAAAAAATTATTTATTATTTTTATTGTTGTTCATTTTCTTTGATTAATTAATAAATAAAAGAATCATTCTGTCTTTACAAAGCTGATGTCTTTGACAAAGAATTATTCTAAATAACAATAATACATAGAGCACTGCACTCACCTTACCTAACCCTGACATTTTCCAACATTTTGCAACACAAAACTTTGGGCTGCTGAAAGCAAAAGCAGAGTTCTAATATATAGTGAAATTTCTATGTATTAATTTTTAATCTGTTTTATAGTAAATTTAACCAAGTATATTAATTTATCATAGATATATTGAATTAAACTTCTTACATAACATATTTAAAAACTAAATGCATTTTAAAATTATTCATTAATTTTAATTTTTTGTTTTCAATAGCTACTACAAGATCAGAGCCAGCTCCTGGATGCATTGACAAAAAATTAGCAACTAAAATTGAAAATGAAGTTGAAGATGATGATATTCCACAAAGTCTTTTTACTCTTTTAGATACATATAAAAGTCAAATGATTCAATTTATTAAATACATGAAATCATCAAACTATCAGTCTGAAATAAAAAAGGAAATTGAAAAAGAAAAGGTTGGTTTGTATGCTGAATTTAAAATATATTCAGTTATAAAAAAAAAGACAAATGAAATTAAAATTAACAATAATGTATATTATACTTATTTTAAATTTTTAAGTAAACTTTAGAATTTAAGTCATTGTTAAGTGTTATACAGTTTATGTAAACAAATCATTTAGATGTATATTATTTAATTGGAATCTTTATTTTTTTTTATATGATAATTTTCTTACTAATGGTTGTAAAGTTTATATTTCAATTAGCATTCATAAATTGTTTTAATAGACATTGCTTACAAATTGATAGTTTTATCAATAAATTGAGAAAAGAAATCAGATATTCTTTTATAAGCAATAGTAGATATTCAAGTGAAATATGAATATTCTTTGTATATAAGAATTTATTAAAAATTTTACACATAATAAGTTTAGGCTATGTTCACATATGCATATGGGCACACAGCATAAACTTATAACTGTTGCTTAATCTGTTATTAGTATCATATGTTACTGCTTTTGGTTGACAATGTTGTGTTGTGTGTGCAAGTTGAATTATTTCTTTCTTTGAATGTTTTTTTTATACTTGCTATTAGTTATGCTTGTTAATTGTATAGAAGAAGCAGAAATATCAGACAAAGGAGGAATACCACACTGCTTTGTAGAGCATTTTGTAAGAGAGACATTAATAATTTTATTGTTAATTAGCATATTAAAATAAATACAAAACAAATGTAATTTAATTAAACTGCTCAAAGTTAACATTGAATCATCAATATTCAAATTATTTAAAATTTTTAAAAGCTAGATTTTTAACAATTAATTTTTAGTATATTTCTAGGAAAAAATTTCAGATTGCTATTGCAACTGCAATGTTACTTTGCTCCTGCTAAAAGTTTTTTTGATGATGATGATATGCTTACTATAATACTTTTAAAGCTAATCAAATAAAAACTTGAATTTAAAGTATTTTTAACTGATTAGATTTCTGGATGATATAATATGGAATGTATGATTGTAGAATATAATACAGAATCAATCAGAATGTTGAAATGTTATGAAC
Organism: Centruroides sculpturatus; assembly: GCF_000671375.1. Taxonomy (NCBI): domain Eukaryota; kingdom Metazoa; phylum Arthropoda; class Arachnida; order Scorpiones; family Buthidae; genus Centruroides; species Centruroides sculpturatus. The sequence continues at coordinate 169,862 of NW_019384778.1, forward strand.
GTACTCTGTCTCTTCCTACTGTTAATAAATTATTAAAATATTACAGCAGGTCTTATTTTACACAAAATTGAAATAAGAGGATTTTTGTTTTCTCGGATGTCAAATGGTTAGGTTAACCTACTCCTAGTACTCTTTGCCAGTAAACTGTGCTTCTTTAGCTTCTGATACACTGGACATTTAGAACTACTGAATGTTACCCATTGTAGTGTGAATACAGTAGAGCGTTGTTTATCCAAAAGCATTCCAGTCGGCAAATTTAAATTTTGTTAGTGCTGTGGCACTGCAATCTTTGGCTATATCTTGGGCTACTCCAATATTTTTTTTTGTTGGGTGTGTGTTTTTTAGCTGGTAGCACTGGCACTTTTTTGTGGTGTTTTTCTGATGACTGTGTGTCATGCCGAATTGAACATTTTTGATACTAGATCCTCTTCTAAAGTATATTTCTATTCTAAAGTNATATCTACCATGTTATACAAGAGATATCTGTACAGCAGTATGCATCAATATTTTGTTCTTAAATTTAAATATATAGTAGAGCGTCAATTATCTGAATGCCAATCAACTAAAACATTGGTTAATTGAAAGCGTTCCAGTCGGACCGTGTCATGCTGAATCGAACATTTTTGATACTAGATTAACTTCTTAAGTATAATTTTTTTTTGTTTTTATATTTTTCAATATATTTATTTTGTTTGAAAAAAATAAAAAAATAATTTTTAACGATACAATAGCCACAATTATTATTTAAAAAAGTATATGTTAGGCTTAACATCGATGAAAATTCAACGCAAAGCAACACACAACAGAGAAAAATTTCAACACGGGATAGGTTTATATATTTTTTCGTACATAATCGGTTAACCAAAAAATAAGTTATCCAAACAACCCAGTTCCCAATTGATTTGGATAAACGATGCTCTACTGTACCTTGGTTTGTATACAAACCAAGTAATGTACACGATGTGATGATATAAAATTTTGTTCTGTATAATCAGAAAAATCAGACAAAATATTATTCATTATAGTAAAAACATACTTAAACATTTTAGCAATTTACATTTAAAAAATTTTTTAATTGTAAATTGTTACATACCTCTAGGTAATCATCTGAAACTACTTGGGGTGGAGTACAAACTCACAATTCTTTATTTGTTAAATTAATTTTTCCAATAAATAATATTAATAAAATATTACTATTATTAATAGTACTGGTTTTAATAATGTACTAAATTGCAATTTTTTTGAACTGTATAGCAGTTTTCATAGTAATTTTTTTTTTAATTAGGTTAAAAATTTTTAAGCATTTTTTATTATTGTTTATTTGTATGGAAAATATTTTATTGTATAAAAAAATTAAAGATTTTAGAAAGGAGAATTAATTTAATAATATGAATTGGTAAAAAAGAAACATGATTTAATGTAGTTAAATGAAAATCTTATATCAGTGATTCATTAGTATGGTTTATTAATATTATAGGTTGTTTTTAATTAATTAATTTTATTATATATAAATTGTTTTTGTTTAGGAAAAGAAAAAAACCCTATCAATTAAAGCTTCCAATTTAGAAAACCAGATTCGTTACATAACAGAAAGCAGTATTGATCTCCTTAACACTAGACTAAAGGCAATTGGGTTTACAACTGATATATCAGTTGAACTTCTCAATCAGGTAAGATTTTAAGTTTATATATAAATTTTATATTATTATTAACTTAAATTAATAAGAGTTATGCTAAATTAAGAATTTTACTTTAATTTAGCATGTCTACTAATTTTATCTGATATATTTCACTTTTTCCCTTATTTGATTATGATAGAATATTTATTTAATTAATTTAAGCTAGGAAAGAAAATACAGGGTGGGAAAGAAAGTGACTTAACATCCTGCTATGAATATAAAATGCACCCAAAGTTAATTTGCTCATGTCAGGAACACATTAGACCAAGGGGAAAACAGATTGATGTGTTACATGCATGGTCACCATCAAATCCGCGACCATATTAAATTGCAAAACCAAAACTGTAAATGGGAAGGGGGTCATGTGACACATCATTTACGATCAGAACTTCACAAGGAATTGTTTGCTGAAAGATTTATTGACCTATCTCATAGTTACACAGTTATTAATGTGTTTCCTTTGTTGTTATAGGTGTGAAGAACAGACAACACAATTCCCTTGATGGGAACACAATTCCTATGGGAAGAATGTATTGAAATTGTCCTGGTGGCAGAGGAGAGAAGTTCTGGGTTGATTGCACAGGCTTGATCATTTCTTATCTGGACTGATCCTGTCTCCCTAAATTTCTGGAGAAGGTTGGCAACTGCTACATGTGGCATGAAGTCTCAATGTGGATGACATTGATTAAAATCCTGTGCAATCACCCTAGAACTTCTCTTCCTTGCCATCAGGACAATTTTGATGTATTCTTCCTGTGTTAGGAGCATTGTGTTGTCTGTTCTTCACACTTGTAACAACAAAGGAAACACTTTAGTAACTCTGTAACCATTCAAGGTAAGTCAATAAATCTTTTTTTCTTGTGAAGTTCTGTCCCTAGATGATATGTCACATGACCCCCTTCTTATTCACAGTTTTGGTGTTGCATTCAAGATGGTAACTGTGCACATAACACACATCAATCATTTTTCCCCCTTGGTGTAATGTGTTCCTGACAAAAGCGAATTAACTTTTGGTACATTCTACACTCTATAACAGGGGGTGTTAAGTAACTTTCTTTCCCCCTGTATACATAAAATAGAGCCTAAAATGTTAATAGAAGTAGAAAATGAATTTTTTTTTTTCTGAATTTTTATTGAAACTGACATATAAATTGAATAGAGCAAGATTTTTACTTTTTTGCTCAATAATTTTGTCATATATGGTGGCCAGTAAGAAGAGATTTATGCAATAATGAATATCGTCAAATTTCATAACTGAACACACATAAAATATGTACAATATTTATATGGATTTAATTTAAATGTAATCTTTACATTATATTTTTGAAAAAGTACTTTAAAACTAACAACTGGGCCAATACCAAAACTTGCTTTTTCTTATGTTTATTTTTATCATTTTCTCTGATTACTGTTCTTAATTATAAAAAATAGTTCTAGGATCTGCCTGTCTCTTGATATATTATATCTTAAACATGATTTGTGATTTTAGGGTATCTGAAAATTGTTAAATTCAAAAAGTTTGCTTAATCTTATAATATTAGTTAAGACAATTAGATGAATTGTCTTCATATTGACTTAACTAATAATATATAGTAATATATAAGTAAAGTAAAACCTGAATAAAATGGAAATTTCCCTAAACAGAAAAGATTCTTCAGAAGAATTTCTATTGCGAAATGCATTTTGCAATAAATACATAAGAAAGGAAAAAAGTGTTTCAATTTCTTTGTTCTGTGACTGTCCAGTGTGATAAGTCTGCCTACAGGAAAGTGCACCAGCACCAAATATAATAAATAATTTATTTTATCTAACTCAAAACCAAGAATTAGTTGCCATATAATATCATCTTTTAAAATATCCAAAGGAAGAATTTCTTAGAAGAAAAACAAACAAAATTTTAAATTTTTTTTTTAATTTATCACATTATGTGGTCTTATAAAAATTCAGATTTTCTTAAACAATAATATTTGATGGTTTAAAACCTACTGGCCAAAATATGAAAATCTTTAATATTCAAAAAAATTATATAATTTATGTACTTTTCTGTCATTTGCAAAGTAGCTGGTTTACAGTGTTTTCATAATCCATCACTCATTTTGATGAATGTTTATCATCATCATGCTTGTTTGTATTGTTTGTTCATATAATCTATCAATACTATGTAATACTATGCTAAACTTTTTGTAATAATTTTCAATATTGTTAAAGGATTTATTCTTCAAATCACTTATCTTTAATTTGTTGATTTATCTTAACTCTTCAAGTTCTGAAAATTTCTTTTTTATATATACCTGGAGATGAAATTGTTTTTACTTCTCAGGCTATGAGGGAAGTTTGTATAACACAATTGAAATTACTTTTGGCTGATTTCATTTTGAATGAAATATGCTGATTTTGGCACATTTTGTATTTTTAAAGACTCAACAAAAATATGATTAAGTTAGCCTAAATACAGTAATGCTAGATCATTTTAAATTAGCATAAAGTTCCATATCAGTGTGACTTAACAACCTGCAGCCCATGAGGTCCAAATATCTCAGGCTTTGGCAATATAATTTTATTATTATTTTTTGTTTTATTCCATTATGCAATCCTAATTTAGCTGATATTCATAACAAAGAGTATTCAAACTAAATTTGACTAGTGAAAAGTTGAGAATAAACTATGTTACTAATTTTCTTATTATTAGAATATATTAGTTACTGTACTTAGTGTACTGTTAGTTTACGAAGTATATTGGTTCTCAGCAGGCTACATAAGAAAAAATGTATACAGCTTGCCAGAAGCCTATAAAGTTCCTTCCTGTTCTCATTCAGAAAAGATTGCTTATCACTAATATAAATCTTAAAAAAAAAATTATGATTTATGTTCTTGTATAACTTATAATTTTACAAAATAAATTTTTTTTATTGGATACAAACTCATCTATTGAAATCTATTATATCAACTGAATTTGAAAAAATGTACTGAGAGCAAATATTTTTATTATTATTTGTAATCATAGGAGGTGTTCAGTTACCAATTTTTTCAGTTATTTTCCTGTTTTAATTTTATTTAAGGTATTGATTGATCCTGTTTATGATCATGGCCAGCAAAATCAAGTTGATGTTAATAACTGATCAATGTTTTCATGTTTTATAATAATTGATATTTGTTTGATTAGATGCATATTCATGCTAACTCAGCTATATTACCAGTGAAATTGATATTTTCTAAAAGTGAGCTTTTTACTATACAAGTAACTTTGAAACATAAATATTCATAAAACATTTTTTTCCAAATATAGAATTTTAGCTAACTTTAATTTCTGACAATTTTATATTGACATTATTCACATAATCAGTCAATTGCCAGAGGCTTCTGGCAATCAGTCAATAAAAATAGATTATTGACTAAATTTATAACTTTATTATTAATTTAGAATAATTTCTGTAAAACTTGTTGAATTTCAAAGAGGTTATTAAAAAATCATAGATTTTTTTTAATGGTATCTTTTGAAAATCATACAAACACAATTCTTCTTCAAATAGTAAAATAGTTTTCATTAAGAATCGGTAGTAAATGGATGCCAATACATATTTTTTCATTTCAAATATAATAAATTTAAATAATTGAAATTTGTATGTGACATAAATATTTAACAGATATGCACAGATTTAAGATATAGAGACTGAGATAGCAATGACGAACATAGGTACAAATATATTATATTGTACTAACCAAATGATTACAATTATTTAAATATATCAATTATTTAAATAGAATTATTCATTTGGTATTAATTCTTTTAAACTTGACATTTTTTTATACTACATTGTACAATTGGAAAAAACTTCATAAACAAAGGTTAATTAAAAACAAGAACCATCCATAAGACAAGAAAAATAATTTTTAAGATAGTAATTCTATGTTTGTTTGATTTTAATATTAATAAGCTTGGATAAAACAATGATGTATAATAGGCTTGAAAAATATTTGATCAAGTAATAAACTGATTCCTTAAAAAATTATTAGATTTGTATCTTATGGATGATATAAATATGGAGTTTAAAATTTATTATTTTCAGATGGCACTTGTTAATTTGTTTTTGTTCTTTCTATATATATATATAATACAATAAATGCAATGTAGATTGTTTCCTTTCAAATTATGTAGTGTAAGTTCTTTAACACACAGATTGCAACTCTTACAGAAAAATTGAATAATAGGCTATTATTAACCTATTAAATTTGAATGAGTTTGAAATAATTTTCTTGTTTATAAAATATGCTTATAAGGATGTTAATTTTGGGTAGTTATTTTTTTTATCTAGATAATAATTTTCAAATACTTTTTTCTTAGTGCTTCTCAGAAATGATATCAATTTTTGAGCACTAACTGTTTTATTTATTAGTAAATTTTATAGTTTGTTTTGAATCAGAATAAAATGGTTTGACTAAATGTAGATTGGAATATATATAATTATATCACTAAAAACATTCTCTGTAAAGATCTGTTTTCAATGAAAACTTTGAGTATTTTTTTAAAATTAAATAGGTAAGAGATATTTGTTTACTTGACACTTTGAGATTTTTATTGTAATGAGATATTTTTATTTTTTTCCTCAATGATGATAGCTTATTTTTACCAAATCTTTGAAAATCAGATAACATCATTATTATTGCCATTTAAAGTTAGTCATTTCTGTATTATAATTTGTCGTTTATTTTGATGTATATCCTAAACCATATATAGTGTGCTTTTATTGTATATTGATATTTTTGTCTTCATTTTTATTGTGTGTTTAACCTTTAGTGTTAATAGAATGTCAGCTTTGTTTTCTATTTCTTACTCTCTATCTATAGTTCATTCATGAATTTGTTTATAAGCCAACAACTCACAGATGGTAATTGTTTTTCACATCATTTTATCTTTTGAAATGAATTTTATGATCTTATGTTGAAAAAACAGCTAAATATCATTTACTAGAAGTTCTAAAAATAGAAAGCAAGACTCTTAAAACATTAATTCTGAATTAAAAATTTCATTTTTTTCAAAAGTTTAATGAAAGACTATAGGCACTACAAAACTGCAATTTATATATTAAATAACTAAATTCATAATTTATTTTATTCTCTGTTATATAGATTGAGAAACTATGGTCTAGTCTATGAATCAATTCCAGACAGTAAATACACACAAAAAGTCCTTGACAATGCACTATGGTCTGAACACCCAAATTTTTGGCCAAAATTAAGAAACTGTGTAATTTTTAGGATAAGCATTTACTTACTTAATAAAATTATTTACTATTATACAAAAATTGCATATATTTTCTTGAATTCAATGAACAATGTTATAAAAAAGTAAAATCAGTACATGTTTAATATAAGTATTCAAACCCTTACAATATTATTACTCCAATTGTAATTCTAAGTTATCTAGTTGTTCCAAATCACAAAAGAAACTACTTTCAACTTCAGGTTCATCATATTCTTGAACATCTGAGTCATCTGCAACAAGTTCAGAGAAGAATGCTGAAGACCGAGGTTCCCTTTCAGGTATACATAACAAAGCAATAACTTCTGCAGGTAGATTCAATCTTTTTTTTAATTGTAAGCAATTATTAAGTCTTATACTTGAAATAATGGGATATGAAGTGTCTATTGCTCTGTTGAAAACATCTTGCAGATTTTTAACATGAGTGTTCTTTTTGGCATGGTATTTCTTATCCTTTTTATAAAGTTTATTTTGTGACTCAGCGTCATCTTCTCCAAAATATCCAGCAAGTAGTACAGTATCGGCTAGGATTCACTTTCCATAAATGAGTATTTTGTGCACAATTGCAGTCATTGGATATCATGGAAATTTTTCTGAGGGTGGTTTGAAAACAAAAATCTTCAAACATATTTATTTAAAAGATATTGGCATGATAGATTAATCAAAATAATTTGGAAATTCTTAATTAACTGCAGATTAACATTTGTAATTTCAGAAAGTGCTGGTTATGAAAATGCACAATGGGCTGTATTTCAATCGTTAATGGAGCCAATTCCATTGATTCTTGGTTTTGTCTATATGTAAATTTGCTTTTTCCCAAAATCTCTTTTGAATTTGTTTTCATTCTTTTAACTTTTATTTCTCTATATTTTCTTGTATTTACCATTTTTTTAAATTTCCTGCTTGTATGAAATATGTAAAATAGATTCGATAAACCTTATCCAGCAATGAAATGCTGTACTATAGTGTATTTGACTTTGGTTCAATTACTTCAGAGTTGAAATCATTGATTCCCAAAAATTTCATTGTAGTAGCTCCACAAATTAGGTAAGCTTGATTTGGTTTTAGTGCTCGTTAATACATGCAAACTTCCATCAATTATCATCATAAATAATTCATACTTGATGCGGATAATCTTTTATTTGTCATTTCTATATCAATAGCTTTTAAGTTGTTTATTTTCTTTTTCCTTTAAAATATGCTCTTTCGCTCCTTAACCTATTTCAGCTTCAAGGGCCTATAGAATCCAACTAATTGTGGCATTTGATTATTCCACAAAACCATGTTGTTTTCTGCACACAAGCCTTAAAGGAATCAGTCATAGCAAATAAACTAGAATATATGGTGCTTGAAGTTCCTGATGTATTAAATTTTAGTTTATAGTTTGACTGTCCAATAAATAGTTAAAAATCATTTGGGGATATAGTTCATTAGTTTTATTTAGATAGTTAGAAATGCATCCTTACCTAAATTTGAAGGTGTTTATTAAAGACTAACTTTGTTTTGTAAAAGATCTGGTCTTTTTTCTGTTGGGCTTGGCATGATAAACCCTCCAAATTGTTAAATCCTATTTATTAGGCTATCTAACTCTATCTAAATTAAAGTTGTGGGCTAAAAGCATCGTTTATTATCATTAGTTTTAGTTGATACCATGGCACATAGAATCAGTTCTTGTAAATGACTAGTCTTTTAACAGTATGCTCCAAAAGATTAATTATGGGCTCTTTAGCTACAGTATCAGTGACTGACAATTCTTTCACTCTGCATTTAGATTTTGCTTCTAGTATTTTTTCATAACTCAGTGCAATGTCCAAAAGTTGTGAGATGTATCCATGTTTCACGTTGATATATAGGTATCCCTTATATAACATGGAGTTATGTTTCAAAAAAGTGCTGTGTTACATGAATTCATGCTATATGAAACAAAGGACTAATACAAAACATGTAGTTAGGTTTCAAAAGTTAACAAAAGTACATTATTCTTTATCTTTACTAAGAGAAATACATTTATTAAAGCAATCAATATTTTATTTCCAATTGATAATTAATTAACTATTGAAATTAAAAGAACTGTATTACATGTTAATATTAATTTTAGTTAAATGAGGTCATTTTCGTTTTACAAAATATCATCATCTGAGCTTTTCTATTTATGTTTATCAGAATTATCAGCAACACTTTTATTATTTTTTAAAATTTTTATCATAAAAATTTTTATGGATGACCAAAAAAAAAAAATGTTATTAATCAAAAATTTGTTCTAGTGAGTTTTGTTTGTTCAGTGGAGTACTGAGCGATTTCCTCCCTCCCAGATTCTGTGTTCGAATGCCAAATTGTTTGAATTGGAAACAGTTTGAGTACCACAAAACCACTATATTTCATTTGTCATTTCTACAAATGATTATTTACCTATGGTTAAAAAATAATTTAATAACACTTTTGTAATCTTTCTCCCATACAGATATGGTTTGTAGTATTTGACAGCCCAAACTACAGCTAAGCATTTTTTTTTGATAGTGTTATAATTATTTTCAGGTTTCTGTAGTGTTCTACTAGCATAAGTGATAGGTAGTTCTCCACAATCATTTTTCCTAAGATCAGATGGCATCTATAGGCTCATTAAATGCATCTGATGCTAATATAAAGAGATTGGAAAAGTCGGGTGATTTTAACAGTGGGGCTGAAGTTATTATTTCCTTAAGTCTTTCAAAACTGCATTTCTGCTCCTCATCCCATTGGAATTTGGTATCTTCTTTAATAATTTTGTCAAGGGTTTTGTAATATTTGCATAAGATTTTGTGTGTCATCTATAGTATCCAGTAAGTCCTAGGAATGATTTAATATCATGCTCATTTTTTGGTCTGGGGGAATTCAAAATTTCTTATTTTATCTGGGTCGGGCCTTATCCCTTCATCTGCTACCCATGTCCCAAAAACTTGATTTGACATTGAAAGAAGCAACATTTCTTGAGCTTCAGTTTTAGACCAGCCTCTGCCAATCCTTTAAAGATTTGTTCCAGCTTTGCTAAATGATTCTGGAAGTCAGAACTAAAGTTTAGAAGATCCATATAGACCAAACAAGTCCTTCTTTTTAATCAATGGAGAATGAAATCTGCTGCCCTTTGCCAAAATGCTGGGGCACTGCAAAGGCCTATTGGCATTCTGTTCCAATAATAATGACTGTCAGGACTGGAGAATGTCGACTTTTCCTTGTTGTGCTAATTGCCAAAATCCTGAGTGTGTCTATGGTTGAAAAGTATTTGGCTTGTCCCATCAAATTAAGTGCTTCTTGCTCCAATGGTGAGGGATATAGGTCTATTTTAGCAATCTTATGTAATTTCCAGTAGTCAACGACCAGGCAAAATGTTTTGTCCTTTTTCTTGACTCTGCGATTGCAGAGTAAAGAAAAAGGACGATACTGGAATACTTCTCCCTTTTATGATTTTTGACCAAAAAAAATATTATAATATTAAATTGGGTTCTCACTAATTAAATAATTCACACTAGTTTGAGTTCTCGCATCTACCTAAACACGTTTAAATAAACTTTAAAGATTAATTTATAAAAACAAAACACCAAGACAGTCTTAAAGGCTAAAATCTGAAAGGAATGACAATGACACTGGTTGATAGGAATGCTAGAACAAGGAAGAAAAAATTGCACTATTGGTTTTTGTTAAATCTGATGAAAGACTCAAAACAAATTGCAAATTTCAATATTCTAAAATCTGTAGACAAATTCGAGACAACACAATGCTTGCTTGAAGAAAAAAAATATCAATAACAGAATTTGTACTTAAAAATTTTGAGATTTTGTACAGATAATTTCCTGAACCATGTTAGAGCAAAACCGTGTTGTACAAGTGATACCTGTGCTGCTGTTTGCTTATATTATTATCCAATATGAAAGCCAATGCTTCTTCTGGCGTGTATCTTAAATGGGTCTTTTCTTTTTGAATTAGCATTTTTCTGATTTTAGATGCATCTTATGAGAATTTTTGCAGTCTTTTTTAATGCTACAACAAAATCATTTTTTCCTTTTTGCCAAGCCATACGCTTGCTGCTTCAACAATTAACTTTGCTTCATCCTACTTTTTTCAATAATGCTGCTGCAGCCTTTTTCTGTTTATCAAGCTGATTCTTTGTAATGAAGACATGATCATTCTCTTATATGTGTTTGAAATTCCCTTGAATTTATCATCATTTTATAAGTTACTTCTGCCTTAAGCCACTCTGTATGTTTCTTTCTGAATGTGTCTAGAATTGTTACATGCCTGCCAGTTTGAAGAAGTATTACCATACCATTTACGAACTACTTCTTCTACCTTAAATCTTGATGTAGATCATTCTCATTGAGTCGAGTTAAAATATTGTTGCGGAAACAAACAGCAACCAGTTGTTGGAAACACAAAGGGGTATTTATTCACTCAGAGAACGTACAACTACTGCAGCTTGCAGTACAAGAACAAGAACCGCTCTCAACCTGAGAGCTCTCTGTTATATACTACAGAGACATGGTAGAAATATGTAAATACTAACAAATTACCATGTGTTCTCAGACCAGGAGAACGTACCCACAAAAAACCCGCATCAATGAGGTTCGAACCAGAGACCCTCGCTCGATAGGCAAAGACGCTAACCCCTACACCATGAATGACACTGTGGGTAGAGCGAGCAGTGGCAATATAATTCAAAACCACCAATATTTTATTGCCTTGGTGTTTTTCTTCATACCACAATTCAAACAGATGTTCCCTTAAAATGGAAAAAGTAAAATTGGAGGCAGGCAGGAGCAGATGTAATTCCAATTTTCTTGTTTAAAAGGATTCATTTTAACAATATATAAAATCTACAAGGGTAGCATATGCTAGTGATTTTTCTAAAGTTTATGTGAAGTTTTACTTTAGGAAATTAATATAGGAAATTTTTACTTGATTAATTAATATTCTGATAGTTATTAAAATTGAAACACTTTTATTTGTAATATAGTCCAGTTCAAATACACACTTGTATCAATACGTTCCATTTTGAAAGACATAGTTGTTCACTCCTTACTACCAATACTCCTTGCTTTGACATATGCTAACTTGAAAACAGCCAAATGTCAGATGAGGGTATTAGCCTTACAGAGTTGCTGAAATGAAATTCAGGGAAATGTACTAAATGTAAAACATGGGCTTTGGCCAAAATTTTGACCTTTTTTGACCATAGTGCAATGATGTAAATTATATTATAGTATTTATTTTAAATACAAAACTGATACTTATATAAATACTTTTGAAATATTATTTTAAATAATAAAATCCTTGTGTTGGTTTAGAATTAACTGTTAAGCAAAATTATAAGAATGATTTTAGAATCTGTGGATCTCTGTGTACGTAAACAGTATTTCAAATTGAGAATCAGTAACAATTTTATTTTACTTTTCATGTCCCTCCAATTTAATGTTGGAAATTTTCTGGATTGAAATTGAGGGTTAGTGTTAGAAGTTATCTGATTTATCTGAATTTATTATTGCATAAGTTAAAAAAATAAGAAAAATCTTAGCTTACGAAATAGAAAGACTTAATCAAAAAATATAAAGAAATTATAAAAAAGATTAGTAGGTAAACGCCAAAACAGCAAAAGTATTTTAAATGTTGAATATGTAATGATTTAAATAGTAAATAGTAGTTTTGACATTTAATAGGTTTTACTAATATACTGGTACTTGAACCAGAACCGCTCTCAACCTGAGAGCTCGCTGTTATATACTACAGAGACATGGTAGAAATATGTAAATCCTAACAAATTACCATGTGTTCTCAGACCAGGAGAATGTACCCACGAAAAAATCCGCATCAATGAGGTTTCTGGACATTAATTAAAGAATTAATTGTGAAATATAAAAATTGAAATATATTTTTTTATCATTGAAGATATATTCTCTTAAAATTTATTTAATAACATATTAAAAAAACATTCTCATGTAAATCTATATATGAATATACCATTATGTAAAGATAATGTGTTTGATTAACTCAAAAATGTTATTTTAATCTTTTCAATACTGCTATTGTTAATACAGTGAAACCTCTATTAACAGACACTTCTGAATAGCAGACACCTCTACTTAATGGACATTTTTACAATCCCTAGACCCTTCAAAAAGGACATTTATAATATTTACCTCTAAATAATGGATATTATTGTCCATAACCTACCTTATGAAAACACAAAGTCCTGCCTTCGATATTCCTAAAGAATTAATTACATATGAAATATTTTAAAACTAAAACAAAGAATCATTTCAAATACTGTTTCAGAGGATGAATTTTGATCATAGGTGTTGAATAAAGACTGACTTAAAATAGGGATAGTGGAGAAGGGCAGGTTGTAAAAACTGAACAATATTCATTATCTGTTAGAGAATTTATCAATTACCATTTATCGTTATATATATTAATGTTGTTAAACTTCTGTCTTATTGTTAGAATTAAATTTGTGTTACTGATAAACCATAAACTTTTCCTGAGTTATTTGTTCATTCAACAAGAACTATAGTATAGTAGTAATGAAAAAGAAACAGTTTAAGGTTAAAACAACAGCTTTTATTTGGTGATAGTTCAGAGGTTGTATTATGAAAGCGATTTGCCGACCAATTTAAAGTGTAGGAAGATATTCGGTTTTCTCACATTTATGACATCATTTNGATGTTTACATATGTATAAAGATAATAAATATAAAATAATGTAGTTATTAAATAAAATATAATTTTTAAAAATTAAAGAATGTTTTAAAAATTGGCTTAAAGCAATAAACTATAATGCAATAATTATGTCATTAAATTATTTACTTCTTCATTAAGCTTAAGCAAGATTTGAGTCAACAGATAGCTTTGACTTGAGTAATGAATTATTATGAAAGCGATTTGCCGACCAATTTAAAGTGTAGGAAGATATTCGGTTTTCTCACATTTATGACATCATTTATGATCTTAAGAAGTGTGTGTTGACTAAAGTAATTTTTAATAAATCATTTATTGAAAAAAGCAAACATGTTTGAAAATTACACCTACTTGATTACTATTACTATAAAATTAAATCCTTATATTGATTTTTATTAGTTGCTTAGATCATAAGTGATGTTATAAATGCAAGAATACTGAATACCCTTCTTACCCCTTGAAGTTGCTAGCAAATTGCCTTCCTAACTCGACATTCAAATTCTCGTCACCTATATCCACCTTCATTCATCCATCTGGTCATAATAACAGTTGCATTATTATTATTATTTTTTTTCTTCTTTTTTTTTTTTGTTACTGCTGCTAGATCATTTTTGATGAATTAATAATTAATCAAAATTTACATTTTGTCATCATTTTTATGTTTTCTTTAATTAAAGTATCGTATACAATCCGTTTGCTATTTAGAATTCAATTAAAACGTTATTTTTACAGCTGAAAAGATATACAGATACATGCAGTATATTATTTATGTAGTAGAGCATCGATTATCTGAAACACTTCAGAACTGAGGTTGTTTGGATAACTGATCATTTACAAAAAAAATATATTAAACACAAAACTGTACTGTATATATTTTGTATCACATGTCTTACAAATACACACCTTACATAAAGTAGTACATTAAAGTACCCCTGCAGTTTAGGAAGGGAAGTCCAAAATTGTCTTTTGCTTTACAGCTGAGACTTAGTTTTTCCGCTAAATCTCACATGCATTTTAAAGACAGCAGTTAGATAGCATCACATTCTTCTTGCTGTTCTAACCACTCCATAGCTATCTCAAGGCAGTGAAAAGCTTCCTCACTGGATGGTCCTTTTTCAGCACGGTCATCATCACTAGGTTCTTCCTCATTGTCGCGGTGTTGGTTGTCAATGACACTGGCAATGATTCCATCATCCAACAATAGTTGATAGCCAGGGTAGGAGCTTATTCCAAGCTGTTGCCAGTATAGTATCTTTGACAGTAGCCCAAACTTCTGCTGCCGTGTACACAGCATCCTTCAAGTTAACTTCAGTGTACTGTACACTTGCTGAATTGTTTTTTCATATTCTTCCTCAATCATTACTGTATGCAGCAATGCCTTTTTGTAATAACGTTTGAAGCTTTCAATGACCCCCCTGGTCCATCAGTTGAAGGACTGAAGTAACATTGGGAAGCAAGAAAACAACTTTAAACTTTCCGTTTTCTCTTTCCAGTGAAATGTTTGAGGGATGACTTGGGGCGTTATCAATCAACAACAAAACATTTCCAGGATTCCCAGTTTTAAGCTGATGGTTTTTAACTTCAGGAATAAATACATTATCATATCATTCTATAAAAATGTTTGTATCCTTCCATGAATTCTTTTGATTTTTGTAGGTGACTGGCAATTTTTTATTCCCTTAAAGCACCACAGATTTTTAGACTTTCCTATGATTAGCAAAGTTAGCCTGTGTGTTTCAGTAACATTTCCACATACCATAACAGTGATACGTGATTTGCTTGCCTTAAAACATATGCTGACATTTCATTCTTAGAAACTAGGGTTTTTGTTGGCATTTTCTTCCAATACAAACCAGTTTTGTCTGTATTGTAGACATTGGTTTTTTTTTATTATCTCTCCTTATCAATCATGTTTTTAAAAGACTTTCAAATGTTCAGCTGCTTCAGTATCAGCTGACAGTTTTTCACCCTGGATGTCCAATTCCCTAATTCCATGCTTAGATTTGAAATGCATAAGCCAGCTGATAGTCACTTTAAAATCAGCATTACACCCCTAGTTTCTTATTCATTTCAAGAGCTTTTTCACAAATCAAAGGGTCACTTATTAGTTGTCCTTGGCTATGTATGTGCATGAACCATGTGTAAACTGCAGTGTCTAAATCCTGGTTTTCTGCCATTTTTATAATTTTTCTGTACAAGCTTCCTTCTTCACTGTTAAGTACACTTGCAAATTTTTTAATGGGCATCACTGGTCATTTAATGTCTGATATTGTGGCATTTCCAACTCCATATTTCTGGACTAAACTTGATCCATTAGCACCACTCTTCAATTGGTCTATTATTTTAAATTTATTGAAAACACTGAGAGCAACATGTTTACGTTTAGTTGCCATTGTGAACGACAACAACTACAGTACATATAGCACGATCTGTTTAAAGTGTGGACCAAAAGNGGTTTTCTCACATTTATGACATCATTTATGATCTTAAGAAGTGTGTGTTGACTAAAGTAATTTTTAATAAATCATTTATTGAAAAAAGCAAACATGTTTGAAAATTACACCTACTTGATTACTATTACTATAAAATTAAATCCTTATATTGATTTTTATTAGTTGCTTAGATCATAAGTGATGTTATAAATGCAAGAATACTGAATACCCTTCTTACCCCTTGAAGTTGCTAGCAAATTGCCTTCCTAACTCGACATTCAAATTCTCGTCACCTATATCCACCTTCATTCATCCATCTGGTCATAATAACAGTTGCATTATTTTTTTTTTTTTTCTTCTTTTTTTTTTGTTACTGCTGCTAGATCATTTTTGATGAATTAATAATTAATCAAAATTTACATTTTGTCATCATTTTTATGTTTTCTTTAATTAAAGTATCGTATACAATCCGTTTGCTATTTAGAATTCAATTAAAACGTTATTTTTACAGCTGAAAAGATATACAGATACATGCAGTATATTATTTATGTAGTAGAGCATCGATTATCTGAAACACTTCAGAACTGAGGTTGTTTGGATAACTGATCATTTACAAAAAAAATATATTAAACACAAAACTGTACTGTATATATTTTGTATCACATGTCTTACAAATACACACCTTACATAAAGTAGTACATTAAAGTACCCCTGCAGTTTAGGAAGGGAAGTCCAAAATTGTCTTTTGCTTTACAGCTGAGACTTAGTTTTTCCGCTAAATCTCACATGCATTTTAAAGACAGCAGTTAGATAGCATCACATTCTTCTTGCTGTTCTAACCACTCCATAGCTATCTCAAGGCAGTGAAAAGCTTCCTCACTGGATGGTCCTTTTTCAGCACGGTCATCATCACTAGGTTCTTCCTCATTGTCGCGGTGTTCGTTGTCAATGACACTGGCAATGATTCCATCGTCCAACAATAGTTGATAGCCAGGGTAGGAGCTTATTCCAAGCTGTTGCCAGTATAGTATCTTTGACAGTAGCCCAAACTTCTGCTGCCGTGTACACAGCATCCTTCAAGTTAACTTCAGTGTACTGTACACTTGCTGAATTGTTTTTTCATATTCTTCCTCAATCATTACTGTATGCAGCAATGCCTTTTTGTAATAACGTTTGAAGCTTTCAATGACCCCCCTGGTCCATCAGTTGAAGGACTGAAGTAACATTGGGAAGCAAGAAAACAACTTTAAACTTTCCGTTTTCTCTTTCCAGTGAAATGTTTGAGGGATGACTTGGGGCGTTATCAATCAACAACAAAACATTTCCAGGATTCCCAGTTTTAAGCTGATGGTTTTTAACTTCAGGAATAAATACAGTATCATATCATTCTATAAAAATGTTTGTATCCTTCCATGAATTCTTTTGATTTTTGTAGGTGACTGGCAATTTTTTATTCCCTTAAAGCACCACAGATTTTTAGACTTTCCTATGATTAGCAAAGTTAGCCTGTGTGTTTCAGTAACATTTCCACATACCATAACAGTGATACATGATTTGCTTGCCTTAAAACCATATGCTGACATTTCATTCTTAGAAACTAGGGTTTTTGTTGGCATTTTCTTCCAATACAAACCAGTTTTGTCTGTATTGTAGACATTGGTTTTTTTTTATTATCTCTCCTTATCAATCATGTTTTTAAAAGACTTTCAAATGTTCAGCTGCTTCAGTATCAGCTGACAGTTTTTCACCCTGGATGTCCAATTCCCTAATTCCATGCTTAGATTTGAAATGCATAAGCCAGCTGATAGTCACTTTAAAATCAGCATTACCCCCCTAGTTTCTTATTCATTTCAAGAGCTTTTTCACAAATCAAAGGGTCACTTATTAGTTGTCCTTGGCTATGTATGTGCATGAACCATGTGTAAACTGCAGTGTCTAAATCCTGGTTTTCTGCCATTTTTATAATTTTTCTGTACAAGCTTCCTTCTTCACTGTTAAGTACACTTGCAAATTTTTTAATGGGCATCACTGGTCATTTAATGTCTGATATTGTGGCATTTCCAACTCCATATTTCTGGACTAAACTTGATCCATTAGCACCACTCTTCAATTGGTCTATTATTTTAAATTTATTGAAAACACTGAGAGCAACATGTTTACGTTTAGTTGCCATTGTGAACGACAACAACTACAGTACATACAGCACGATCTGTTTAAAGTGTGGACCAAAAGTTAATGTTTCCAATAGAAAACAGATTCCGATTCTGTCCTCTATACATGCAGGACACACAGTTGTCAGAAAAACACACAAAACAAGCAAACCTCACCACTCCACACAAGGGGGAAAAAAGCCTCATTCAAATACTGGTGTGTCCTTAAGTACCCTCTCATGGTCGTGCCAGTGCTGCCAGTTAAAACACGCACACCAACAAAAATAATATTGGAGTAGCCCAAGATATAGCCAAATATTGCAACACTAGTGGAAATTTGAATTTTCCAACTGGAACGCTTTTGGTTAACCAATGTTTCAGTTAATTGGTATTCAGATAATTGATGCTCTACTGTATATATTAATTATATATGTTATGTATGCTTTTTGGTATTTTCACATTCCTAATGCAAATTTGATGTTTTTGTAATCCATCATATTCTTCACTTTATAATGACCTGGTTAAAAAACCAGTATGGCTGCCAGTGGTCCTGACAATATCCACTGTTCAGAGATTATACTCTGTAATAGTCTTACAGTGAAAACATTATGAATTTCAAGAAGGTATTGTTGAAAATTTTGCAAGTTTAGTTGAGATTAACATAACTTTTCCTCTGGAATTTTTTTAAGATTTAGAGGAATGATGCAAGATTATTTTTTATTATTCTTATGTTTATTTTTATTGAAATGTGATATGATGTGTTTTTTGTTTAGATTTTGTTTTTTTATTACCACTTGTGGCAATTAATCATATTTTTATATGCAGTTATGGCCTATAAAAATATGTTGGAAACAAAGATAATAAAAACCAAACAATCACTTTAATTAATTGGGCTAATTAAGTGCTACATTAATGATTAACTTATTAATTTGGTACTAGAGGTAAGTGTTTGGCACCATCTCTTATTAAATTGTTAATAAGAGATGGTGCTGAATGCTTATTAATAGATTGGGCTTTGGGATGTTTACATATGTATAAAGATAATAAATATAAAATAATGTAGTTATTAAATAAAATATAATTTTTAAAAATTAAAGAATGTTTTAAAAATTGGCTTAAAGCAATAAACTATAATGCAATAATTATGTCATTAAATTATTTACTTCTTCATTAAGCTTAAGCAAGATTTGAGTCAACAGATAGCTTTGACTTGAGTAATGAATATTTATAGTCATTAGTGAATCAAAGAAATAGTATACTTATTTATTTTTAAAATACTTGAAATAAAAGAAATCTTTTTGTAGTAATAACAAAAATTATAATTTAAGTTTAAAATGTAAATGTAATGATCTGAAATAAGCATGTGTTTTATTTTTAGTAAATAAAAAATATTAGGTTTTCATAAAAAATAAAACTTTGAGATTTATGGAATAATTTATTTTCTAAGAAATTCATTTCATCTAATTTCATTATTTTTATTAAAGTTTCTATTTTTAAATTTGTATATATTGCAGTATCATAATAATTATTTAGTTACTGTATCATTTATATTTCATAATTCTATGGTCTATTCTACTCGAAATATTTAATAGCATTCTTGGCAATATATTTATTTTATTTAGTTATTTTATAAATGAATCATATTGTAAGTTACCAAATTATCTAATTATTAATTATTATTAATTTAATCTAGATTTCTTTGAATCAGTTAACTAATTTATTGCCAATAATAATTATAACAGGATAACTTTGAAATACAGAATCAAAAGAAAAATGGCATTTTAAATAGAAGACAAAAAGGTGTAATTGGTTCTTGAAAATTTTTGAAAGCTTTAGGACAAGTGGATTTTATTTGTAGGCAAATATATTGGATACTAGTTAAAACAGCTTAAAAATTTATGTACATGTTGATCTGTAGCATTAAATATAGTAAATGCTATAATATTCTTGTTGTTGTCTTTTTATAAGTTTTTAAATATATCCACATTACCGGGAAAATAGTGAAATTTTTTAAAACCATAGATTTTGCTTACTGTAGACCAAAATCAGTATATTTTCTTTATTGTACAAACATTTTTGGACATTTTTTGCCTTTTTCAGCTTCATATGTTTAAATCAAACCCAAATTTTAAAAGGTTATATTTAAACTTTAGGTTTGATTTCTTGAGAAGTTTTTATTTTGGTTATTTTTAAAGATAAACTAGCTTTCATCTGGAAGAATATTTCTATAATATTTATTTAAACATACCATCAGAACTGGAATATAAGCAAATTTTACTAGTTATGATTAAATGTATTTAATTTATGAAGAGAAATTCAAATAGATATTATGTATTTTAAATTCTTAAAGTAACAGATCTTTTTAAGAATAAAATTAGTTAAATCTCAAAAAAAAAGTAATAATAATAATAATAAAGAAATAAGAAATAACTGAATATTTTTACTTCTATTTAAAAAGCCTTTTTTCTACATAAGTTTGAAGAAATTGTATTTGTGATAATAGAAATTAGTCTACAAAAGAACTAATAATTATGCAAAGCATAATTCAGATCAAATATAATGAATTTATTTTATAAATGAATTAAATTTATTATTAGCTTAGTTTTACTATATTGTTATATGCTTACAAATCTTACAAAAAGTGTTATAGAAGAAAGTTAGAGCATTTTGATTGTTATTTTAATGTATAGGAATGTTATAACAATTTTTGTGTGTATTTTATAAAATTTAGCTTAATTCAGAATTTTGAATTTATAGTGTCCTATCTTAATTTTTTTTACTATAATAATTTTTCTAATGTAATGAGAGAAATAAAATTTTATGACTTAATGGAAAAACAATAAAAATGACAAAAATTTATATGTAATAATTTAAATTTGACTTCAATAAATATTTTCAGAGGAAAAATATTGCAAAATTTTTTGTTTTTTTCTGATTGTTTCTAAGAACAATATCTATTCAAAGAATATTTACATTATAAATTTGCATTATTTAGAACATAAAGTTATAAGAAGAACAGTTTATATAGAGATTTGAATGAAAACTTTATTAAACTATATCTTCAGGAACAAAAGGAACAACATTACTACTACAGAAATTCAATAATTTCCTTTTAAAAAAAGAGAAAAATTTAAAAAATTTATAAGGATAAAGTTGAAAAATAAATAAAAAAAATTAAAGATTGTTAGAACTAAAGTAAAAGAATCTAAAACATTTAAAGTCTCTCTTTTTTTATATAATAAGAAATTTGCCAATTTTAAGTATTTAATAGATTATCTGAATTCCTGGAATTCACAATATTATATTATTGGTTATTTTTCTTTTTCTTAAAGACTAATTAAAATTTGGCATATTTGCTATCATCAGAATTTGAAATTTCTAATAGTTCACTATTCTAGCAGACTGTGACATCTTCCTTTTTTAAAGTTTCTACTACAAGTTTAACATTAACATAGCTTGTTGTGTTATTACTTTTTCTTATTCACTTGTTTAAATTTATTTTTATAGATGTATTCTCGTCTTGTCATTGTTTATGTTAATCATTGAAATCTTAAACTTTTATTTTTACAGAAACAAGTATTATCTTTGTATTTATCATTGTTATGTAAACTTTGATAGATTGCCAAGTTTACTCTCTGTGCAGGACCATAGATAGTCATGAGGAAAAAAATTTAGAATGTTTCAAGGATTATTAACAAAGAACCATTTTAATAAAAACAAGAAAAATTATATTTAATTATATCATACATTTTTAAAAATGATATCTATTGTGGATATCATTATTGTAAAAGATATATTTTTTTAGTCTTTATATATAAATATAAATATTTGCAAAAAATTCTTTTATTCAAAAATGTGAAAAAAGAAATATATTTATCATTAAAATAACTTAAGAATTATTCAGATCAAAAGCATGAGTAGTTTCTAAAATAATTTTGGCAGATTTTGAAACCATTCAGAAAAAGACTGCACACTAATGACTGTGTTTATAATTCACTTAACATTACAAATATTAGGCAAAGCTCTTTTTACTATAAATGCTTATTTATTATATACATAAAATATATATTATCAAAAATATAAAAACTTACACATAAATAAAAGAAGCCATAACACATGTTAATGTTTAGATAGCTTGTTCTATATGTTATTTTTCTACATAATTTTTTAAAATTCTGAATATAAAATTTAAGTAAAATATACTAAAGTTAAAATATATTGAATATTTAATGAAAAAGTAAGATAGAATGCATTTTAAATTCTTATTTTTTATTTGTAGTTATTCAAATTATTGTGCATATATTTTAAATAAATGAGGAATAACCATAAGAAACACTAAAAACAAATGCCATTATTTTATATAAATAATAATTAATTGTATTTTTGTTTTTAATTCTATATCCCATAAGCAAGCTAATGAATTTATCAAAGGTTTACATAATAACATCCTTTGTATTTTAAATTAATTTCTTGAAATAATTTGACAAACGTATTGTTTAAATTTAAATAATTTTATAATTTAAATTAACAGTTATTAAAAAAACTTCTAAATAGTTTAGTATTGGACAATTTGAAAATCTTTCAGAAAATTTTAGAAAATAACATTTCCAAATGATACATCAATTTTATAGTCATTGAAACTATTTACAGATATCTAATTAACATAGAAGTGCATTTGAACCTGTAACAGAAGTAACTGTATAGCAAGTATGTAATTCTTTAATTTGCTATTACTAACAAATCAAATTTCCACCTTTATTACAGGAATTTTTTTTAATCAAATTATTTTATCCAATTAAACTTTGTTCTTGTTCTGTAAAAATAATAATTAGCTTTAATTATAAACAATGAGAATTAATTTCATTGTATGCTAATAAAAATTTACATTAAAGAAAGATTTATAATGCATAACAGACACGTAAACTGACTTGAATAAATCTCATAAGGAAGAATTTTAGTAATATTAGTGATGCAAAATTATAAAAACGTTAGAGAAAATTTTTTTTTCCCCTGTACAAAACAGACAGACAAATAAGAGAATATAATTAATAAGCTTAAATATTTTTAGCAATTTAGTTATATTTATTACTCGGTGAAAGTATTTAAATGAAAACATTAAAATATAATAAATATAATGATTAATTAAAAAAATAATGAAATTATGTTTAAAAGTTAGTCTTTGGTAATTTCACAACACCTATATTGTCCAGAAAGATAAAAAATTAAATGAGTGAACAGTTTGCTTGTCTGTTCCTATTTTCAGGTATCATGAAGAATTACCTATAATCATTCACACATGGAAATAATTCATATTATTCATGAAGAATTGATTCAAGTAACAGATATAGACTGAGTTTAAATATTGGCATGATGTTAAAAGTTATCAAAATTTCATAGGTCATGCATTTCATATTTTTTTGTTAGTAAATGATAAATCAAAACAATCTTAGAACAGCATCAGATGTAGTAGAACTACTGACTTGACTAAGAGAGGAGTAAAGAAACATTTGATTATGATAGAATTTATATGATTTTATATATATATATATATATTTATATATATATATATATATATATATTTATATATATATATAAGGTAGNTACCAAATTATCTAATTATTAATTATTATTAATTTAATCTAGATTTCTTTGAATCAGTTAACTAATTTATTGCCAATAATAATTATAACAGGATAACTTTGAAATACAGAATCAAAAGAAAAATGGCATTTTAAATAGAAGACAAAAAGGTGTAATTGGTTCTTGAAAATTTTTGAAAGCTTTAGGACAAGTGGATTTTATTTGTAGGCAAATATATTGGATACTAGTTAAAACAGCTTAAAAATTTATGTACATATTGATCTGTAGCATTAAATATAGTAAATGCTATAATATTCTTGTTGTTGTCTTTTTATAAGTTTTTAAATATATCCACATTACCGGGAAAATAGTGAAATTTTTTAAAACCATAGATTTTGCTTACTGTAGACCAAAATCAGTATATTTTCTTTATTGTACAAACATTTTTGGACATTTTTTGCCTTTTTCAGCTTCATATGTTTAAATCAAACCCAAATTTTAAAAGGTTATATTTAAACTTTAGGTTTGATTTCTTGAGAAGTTTTTATTTTGGTTATTTTTAAAGATAAACTAGCTTTCATCTGGAAGAATATTTCTATAATATTTATTTAAACATACCATCAGAACTGGAATATAAGCAAATTTTACTAGTTATGATTAAATGTATTTAATTTATGAAGAGAAATTCAAATAGATATTATGTATTTTAAATTCTTAAAGTAACAGATCTTTTTAAGAATAAAATTAGTTAAATCTCAAAAAAAAAGTAATAATAATAATAATAAAGAAATAAGAAATAACTGAATATTTTTACTTCTATTTAAAAAGCCTTTTTTCTACATAAGTTTGAAGAAATTGTATTTGTGATAATAGAAATTAGTCTACAAAAGAACTAATAATTATGCAAAGCATAATTCAGATCAAATATAATGAATTTATTTTATAAATGAATTAAATTTATTATTAGCTTAGTTTTACTATATTGTTATATGCTTACAAATCTTACAAAAAGTGTTATAGAAGAAAGTTAGAGCATTTTGATTGTTATTTTAATGTATAGGAATGTTATAACAATTTTTGTGTGTATTTTATAAAATTTAGCTTAATTCAGAATTTTGAATTTATAGTGTCCTATCTTAATTTTTTTTACTATAATAATTTTTCTAATGTAATGAGAGAAATAAAATTTTATGACTTAATGGAAAAACAATAAAAATGACAAAAATTTATATGTAATAATTTAAATTTGACTTCAATAAATATTTTCAGAGGAAAAATATTGCAAAATTTTTTGTTTTTTTCTGATTGTTTCTAAGAACAATATCTATTCAAAGAATATTTACATTATAAATTTGCATTATTTAGAACATAAAGTTATAAGAAGAACAGTTTATATAGAGATTTGAATGAAAACTTTATTAAACTATATCTTCAGGAACAAAAGGAACAACATTACTACTACAGAAATTCAATAATTTCCTTTTAAAAAAAGAGAAAAATTTAAAAAATTTATAAGGATAAAGTTGAAAAATAAATAAAAAAAATTAAAGATTGTTAGAACTAAAGTAAAAGAATCTAAAACATTTAAAGTCTCTCTTTTTTTATATAATAAGAAATTTGCCAATTTTAAGTATTTAATAGATTATCTGAATTCCTGGAATTCACAATATTATATTATTGGTTATTTTTCTTTTTCTTAAAGACTAATTAAAATTTGGCATATTTGCTATCATCAGAATTTGAAATTTCTAATAGTTCACTATTCTAGCAGACTGTGACATCTTCCTTTTTTAAAGTTTCTACTACAAGTTTAACATTAACATAGCTTGTTGTGTTATTACTTTTTCTTATTCACTTGTTTAAATTTATTTTTATAGATGTATTCTCGTCTTGTCATTGTTTATGTTAATCATTGAAATCTTAAACTTTTATTTTTACAGAAACAAGTATTATCTTTGTATTTATCATTGTTATGTAAACTTTGATAGATTGCCAAGTTTACTCTCTGTGCAGGACCATAGATAGTCATGAGGAAAAAAATTTAGAATGTTTCAAGGATTATTAACAAAGAACCATTTTAATAAAAACAAGAAAAATTATATTTAATTATATCATACATTTTTAAAAATGATATCTATTGTGGATATCATTATTGTAAAAGATATATTTTTTTAGTCTTTATATATAAATATAAATATTTGCAAAAAATTCTTTTATTCAAAAATGTGAAAAAAGAAATATATTTATCATTAAAATAACTTAAGAATTATTCAGATCAAAAGCATGAGTAGTTTCTAAAATAATTTTGGCAGATTTTGAAACCATTCAGAAAAAGACTGCACACTAATGACTGTGTTTATAATTCACTTAACATTACAAATATTAGGCAAAGCTCTTTTTACTATAAATGCTTATTTATTATATACATAAAATATATATTATCAAAAATATAAAAACTTACACATAAATAAAAGAAGCCATAACACATGTTAATGTTTAGATAGCTTGTTCTATATGTTATTTTTCTACATAATTTTTTAAAATTCTGAATATAAAATTTAAGTAAAATATACTAAAGTTAAAATATATTGAATATTTAATGAAAAAGTAAGATAGAATGCATTTTAAATTCTTATTTTTTATTTGTAGTTATTCAAATTATTGTGCATATATTTTAAATAAATGAGGAATAACCATAAGAAACACTAAAAACAAATGCCATTATTTTATATAAATAATAATTAATTGTATTTTTGTTTTTAATTCTATATCCCATAAGCAAGCTAATGAATTTATCAAAGGTTTACATAATAACATCCTTTGTATTTTAAATTAATTTCTTGAAATAATTTGACAAACGTATTGTTTAAATTTAAATAATTTTATAATTTAAATTAACAGTTATTAAAAAAACTTCTAAATAGTTTAGTATTGGACAATTTGAAAATCTTTCAGAAAATTTTAGAAAATAACATTTCCAAATGATACATCAATTTTATAGTCATTGAAACTATTTACAGATATCTAATTAACATAGAAGTGCATTTGAACCTGTAACAGAAGTAACTGTATAGCAAGTATGTAATTCTTTAATTTGCTATTACTAACAAATCAAATTTCCACCTTTATTACAGGAATTTTTTTTAATCAAATTATTTTATCCAATTAAACTTTGTTCTTGTTCTGTAAAAATAATAATTAGCTTTAATTATAAACAATGAGAATTAATTTCATTGTATGCTAATAAAAATTTACATTAAAGAAAGATTTATAATGCATAACAGACACGTAAACTGACTTGAATAAATCTCATAAGGAAGAATTTTAGTAATATTAGTGATGCAAAATTATAAAAACGTTAGAGAAAATTTTTTTTTCCCCTGTACAAAACAGACAGACAAATAAGAGAATATAATTAATAAGCTTAAATATTTTTAGCAATTTAGTTATATTTATTACTCGGTGAAAGTATTTAAATGAAAACATTAAAATATAATAAATATAATGATTAATTAAAAAAATAATGAAATTATGTTTAAAAGTTAGTCTTTGGTAATTTCACAACACCTATATTGTCCAGAAAGATAAAAAATTAAATGAGTGAACAGTTTGCTTGTCTGTTCCTATTTTCAGGTATCATGAAGAATTACCTATAATCATTCACACATGGAAATAATTCATATTATTCATGAAGAATTGATTCAAGTAACAGATATAGACTGAGTTTAAATATTGGCATGATGTTAAAAGTTATCAAAATTTCATAGGTCATGCATTTCATATTTTTTTGTTAGTAAATGATAAATCAAAACAATCTTAGAACAGCATCAGATGTAGTAGAACTACTGACTTGACTAAGAGAGGAGTAAAGAAACATTTGATTATGATAGAATTTATATGATTTTATATATATATATATATATTTATATATATATATATATATATATATTTATATATATATATAAGGTAGNGTTATTACTTTTTCTTATTCACTTGTTTAAATTTATTTTTATAGATGTATTCTCGTCTTGTCATTGTTTATGTTAATCATTGAAATCTTAAACTTTTATTTTTACAGAAACAAGTATTATCTTTGTATTTATCATTGTTATGTAAACTTTGATAGATTGCCAAGTTTACTCTCTGTGCAGGACCATAGATAGTCATGAGGAAAAAAATTTAGAATGTTTCAAGGATTATTAACAAAGAACCATTTTAATAAAAACAAGAAAAATTATATTTAATTATATCATACATTTTTAAAAATGATATCTATTGTGGATATCATTATTGTAAAAGATATATTTTTTTAGTCTTTATATATAAATATAAATATTTGCAAAAAATTCTTTTATTCAAAAATGTGAAAAAAGAAATATATTTATCATTAAAATAACTTAAGAATTATTCAGATCAAAAGCATGAGTAGTTTCTAAAATAATTTTGGCAGATTTTGAAACCATTCAGAAAAAGACTGCACACTAATGACTGTGTTTATAATTCACTTAACATTACAAATATTAGGCAAAGCTCTTTTTACTATAAATGCTTATTTATTATATACATAAAATATATATTATCAAAAATATAAAAACTTACACATAAATAAAAGAAGCCATAACACATGTTAATGTTTAGATAGCTTGTTCTATATGTTATTTTTCTACATAATTTTTTAAAATTCTGAATATAAAATTTAAGTAAAATATACTAAAGTTAAAATATATTGAATATTTAATGAAAAAGTAAGATAGAATGCATTTTAAATTCTTATTTTTTATTTGTAGTTATTCAAATTATTGTGCATATATTTTAAATAAATGAGGAATAACCATAAGAAACACTAAAAACAAATGCCATTATTTTATATAAATAATAATTAATTGTATTTTTGTTTTTAATTCTATATCCCATAAGCAAGCTAATGAATTTATCAAAGGTTTACATAATAACATCCTTTGTATTTTAAATTAATTTCTTGAAATAATTTGACAAACGTATTGTTTAAATTTAAATAATTTTATAATTTAAATTAACAGTTATTAAAAAAACTTCTAAATAGTTTAGTATTGGACAATTTGAAAATCTTTCAGAAAATTTTAGAAAATAACATTTCCAAATGATACATCAATTTTATAGTCATTGAAACTATTTACAGATATCTAATTAACATAGAAGTGCATTTGAACCTGTAACAGAAGTAACTGTATAGCAAGTATGTAATTCTTTAATTTGCTATTACTAACAAATCAAATTTCCACCTTTATTACAGGAATTTTTTTTAATCAAATTATTTTATCCAATTAAACTTTGTTCTTGTTCTGTAAAAATAATAATTAGCTTTAATTATAAACAATGAGAATTAATTTCATTGTATGCTAATAAAAATTTACATTAAAGAAAGATTTATAATGCATAACAGACACGTAAACTGACTTGAATAAATCTCATAAGGAAGAATTTTAGTAATATTAGTGATGCAAAATTATAAAAACGTTAGAGAAAATTTTTTTTTCCCCTGTACAAAACAGACAGACAAATAAGAGAATATAATTAATAAGCTTAAATATTTTTAGCAATTTAGTTATATTTATTACTCGGTGAAAGTATTTAAATGAAAACATTAAAATATAATAAATATAATGATTAATTAAAAAAATAATGAAATTATGTTTAAAAGTTAGTCTTTGGTAATTTCACAACACCTATATTGTCCAGAAAGATAAAAAATTAAATGAGTGAACAGTTTGCTTGTCTGTTCCTATTTTCAGGTATCATGAAGAATTACCTATAATCATTCACACATGGAAATAATTCATATTATTCATGAAGAATTGATTCAAGTAACAGATATAGACTGAGTTTAAATATTGGCATGATGTTAAAAGTTATCAAAATTTCATAGGTCATGCATTTCATATTTTTTTGTTAGTAAATGATAAATCAAAACAATCTTAGAACAGCATCAGATGTAGTAGAACTACTGACTTGACTAAGAGAGGAGTAAAGAAACATTTGATTATGATAGAATTTATATGATTTTATATATATATATATATATTTATATATATATATATATATATATATTTATATATATATATAAGGTAGNTGTAACTTATTACGTTTTCAAAAAATCAAATATTAAAATTTTATTGAAAAAAAA
Organism: Centruroides sculpturatus; assembly: GCF_000671375.1. Lineage (NCBI taxonomy): Eukaryota > Metazoa > Arthropoda > Arachnida > Scorpiones > Buthidae > Centruroides > Centruroides sculpturatus. The sequence goes on from NW_019384778.1 coordinate 199,830, forward strand.
TAATAGAAATTTAATACAATTAAATTCTTGTTTTATAAAAATTTAATCTTTATTTTAGGTTAAAAGAAATAGAGAATATTATTTGTTAAAAATTTTTACAATTTTTCACTATATAGATTTTTCTTTAAAAAGATGTAATGTTTATCTTAAATTTGTTTTATTTATTTCTTTTACAGTCTGAATTTGGTAAATTTTCACGTGATCATATTTTAAAAGAAATAAGTTCTACATTATCAGAAAGAAAAACATTGTACAGTAAATTGCAAAATCTGGAAGAAGAATTAACTTCACTTGAAAAAATTTTATTAACTAAAAGAAACCTTAATGAAATATTTAAACAATCTCCAAGTATAGAAAATGAAGAACACTTTAAAAAAGAAGAAATCGAACAAAAACAATTAGCTTTTCGTGAATCTATTATCATACCAAATTTTGAAGATCGCATTAAAACTATCATTAAAAATGCATTAATGGAAAACAGTAGTCCTATACAAGAAGAAAGTACAGATAAACTTTCTACAACCAAAGATTTTTCACAAGGGGAGTCAACTATTAATGATACTTCTAAAACTTTACTTCCTAAATGTTCTCTTCAAGTAATAAATACTGCAAAAATGCTAAAAGAAGAATCACATTTATCTCCAAAGAAGAATTTAGCAAATGGTTTAATCAGTCATCAAGAAAATATCACAAAGATTTTGTCAGATAAGAAAACTAAAAGCTCATTAAATTCAAAATTGTGTCTTGAGGATTTAAAATATGGAAAATTATTACATTCAGGAACAATTAAATTAACAGAAGTATATTCTCCAATCAGTCCAAGTAGAACACCACCACTTTCTGATACTGAATGTCAAGATTACATTTCAACTGTAGGAAATATTAACACTTCATTATTTAACATTCATAAAAATTTATCATTGAACTTTGAATCACCTAGTCAAAAGTCTCTAAAGTTATCTCCAAAAAGCAGTCCAGAGAAATTGCAATATGTGGAATTAGAAACTTCTGGCTTGATTACTCCAAAAAAATCACCTGATGATTCACTGTCTTCAGAAAGTGGTTTTTATGATATAAAGAATTCCAAACAGACAAATTTTGTAAAGGAAGAAAATATTAATGCTAGTCAACATTCTAAATCTCCAAGCATATCATCTTGTGTAGACTTAGTACAAAATCATCAGTTTGGAATTTCTAAACCAAGAAATGGTTTTTCTATTAAAGAAGAATTATTGCAAAATATTCTTCATACTGAAATATGTAATTTGAACAAAGAAAGTACAAAAAATTTAAAGCGAAAATCAGTTTCTAACAATTTGTGCCCAGAAAATAAAATGAAACTGTATGAAATGGCAAAATGGAATTTTACAAAATTGGCAACTTCTAAATTGAATAATAATCAAATTAGCTTCAAAAATATCCTTGGTAGTTCAGGTAAGTAATGGTTTCATTAATTAATTAATAATGGTAAAATGTTTATTTTATAATTTAAATCTAAAATAGAAAATTTTTCAAGTTTTACATTTCAAGTTCAAGTTTTTATTAACATGTTCATGGCGTCAGTAGATAAATGTTTAGGCAGCTGCTGGGCATTACGAGTCACCCATTACTCGTAGGCTATTCTAATAATTCAAGTGAATTGATAAAAAAAAAAAAAAAAAAATACAGATAAGTCCAATTATCATAGGCTAGCTTGCAAAATGTATAATACTGTTTTACTGAATATTAATTTAATTACTATATAGGAGGATAATGTCATTTTTCTGTGTTTGTTTTAAATGATTGATTAGTTTTTATTCTTAAAGGAAGAATTATTAGAAAACGATTTATAATAATCACATTAGTTTTTCATTTTTGAGTGGTACTGTATTCTTTTGCTGTTATTTATCATTATTTGAAGAAACAATCAAGTTTTAAAAAGTTAAATAATAGCTTATTTTATTTTTTGAAAACGGGCAATGAAATATTGCAAACTAATAAATATGATGTTAACCTTGAGCTTATCGATTATAAACATCTGCTGAAACCCAATTCTTAGCAAATAGACATCCACAATTTCCATAAATAATTGGACTATAATTTGGAAATATTAATTATGAATTACAAATAAATTTGGCACTAGAGGGAAGTGTTAGGTGCCATCTTGTATTAAATTTAATAATTATAATAATTAATTAGAATATAGCCTGATTATTTATGGCAATTGTGGGTGTCTACTTGAGATTATCAACAAACAACACCACTAAAACAACCTGACAGAATATTAAACTACAAGCCAATCAATGTTGTATGTCATCAGGCTAGATAACAGCTATAATACTAATAAATTATGAAACAATTTGGTACTAGAGGGAGATGTTAGGCATTATCTCTTAATAAAATTAATAATGTCAATTATTAATTTTATTAAGAGATAATTATGCTAACTTGTGGATGCATTGCTCAGACCAGAGGTCTGGGTAGCATAATTAGCAATGCATCTGCATGTTAAAGTGGGAGTTGCGGGTTCGAGTCCTGGAGCAGGACTCGAACCCGTTCTTTTCTTCTAGTAGATCTAAAGCAGGGGTGTCCAACCCGCGGCCCAATAAAGGTTTAAACAAAACCGACAAATGTTTTAATTTTATTATTATTTATTTATTTCAACGGCATAAACTCAGAAAAGACGTTTCACAAAGCCATAAACCTTTATTCATATTTTAATTTTGAGTGGAAATGAAATATTTTCATGTACTTGAAGATGTGTGAATGAGGAAGGATTACTAAATAAAGCTGGAGTTGTGACTCAAAGGATTATAGACCCAAATTTGGTGAAAGGAGAGAAAGGACAAAAGATAAAAAGTTGTCAGAAAGGTTAAATAGTTCTTCTGTTAGGCAAATATTGAGTCTTAATTTTTCAACCTTTCTCACTTCTTTATTTTTTGTCCTTTCTCTTTTTTTTCCGAATTTGGCTCTATAATTCTTTGATTCACAACTCCAGCTTTATTTAGTATTCCTTCCAGCGTAGCAAGATTTGGCTACATTGAGCCAAATGTGGCTACTTTTTTAGTTTAACGTAAAAAAATATCATTTGGAGCTTTGGCTACTTTTGGGGCTACATATCATTTATAAATATGTTAGTGGAATAAAAATGCACTTTAAAATGGTGTTTCTTGGTTTTTTGTTAATCAGAGACTCAAATAAACCAAATATTTGCTTTTTATCAAATAAATGAATTTATCTATTTGTAAGTAAAAATTGAAAGTGTCTGTAAAAGTAATTTTTTAAAATATCCTGTTTCGTGATAAAGTTTTAAAACTTATTATTATAATCTAGACATGTTAATCCTTAAATATACTTGTATATTCGGCCACAAGTATATATTATATATACTTGTGGCCCAAAACTCCTTGACTTCTTCTAATGCGGCCCAGAGAAACAAAAAGGTTGGACACCCCTGATCTAAAGTATTTAATTAAAAATTATAATTATTAATTTTATTAAGAGATGGCACCTAATGCCTTGTTTCATAATTTATTAGTATTATAGCCGTTATCTAGCCCGATGACATAAGGCATTGGTTGGCTTGTACTTGAGATTATCATATAAATATCATTATCAATACATTACTAACAAGGAGAAGAAAGACATTTCTCAAGTATGAATTTGGCTAAAAATTTGACATTAAATATTTCATTATTTAAAATATTACTTTTCCAGCTATTATATATAACACAGGGAAAGTAAGGCGATTGGTCAAAAAATGGGGTCATTTATTGACTGATTGCCATATATTTTTGGACTCAGAGCCTTGAAATGTTGAGAAATGCAAAAAAAATTTGGGTAATTTCTGTGTGTTTGGGGGGAAGAATTTTGTTCACTCTCTCTGAAGCTTAATAACTCCAGTGCTTTTTGTCAAAAATTTCTGAAATTTAGCATGGAGGTTTGTTTATTAGGGAGATTGATGCTATTAAATTTTGGTGGTTAAAGGTTAGGGTGGGAAGATAAAGGGAGTCGTGTGTATCTCCAGTAGGGTCAATATGGTTAATGACAATTTTACTCATTATTAGCATTTACAAGTTTTTATAAAACCCATCCCTGCTCTCAAAATTAAACTTTTTGCCATTTTATAATAATCTATACTAATATATAAAGAGGTAATGTTTGTATATATGTAAGTTTCGTTGCAGCAGGTAATCTCCGAAACTACTCATCCGATTTCAAAAATTCTTTCACCAATATTTAAAATGGAACCTCAGGGTGGACATAGGCTGTATATTATCCGTTAAACATTCATATAAATTAAAATATATAATCTAGGTTAAGGCTTTCATGTCCAACAGATGGCGCTACGAGTACGACGCCCTAAGTTTGCTTTTCTGTGAGGCATTACGCTTTTCTGTGAAAATGAACTAAAGTGGATCATCTTCTATCTATTTATATAAATAAAAATGTAATGTTCGTTTGTTCCTACCAATTCCTTTTAAATTTTGACACAACGCTGCATTCGAATGCGGATGTGTTTTTATATCATATACGTGTCGAAATTCCCCCCACTGAAGGGAGATGGACAGGATTAAGACTTACAGTAAAGAACTCTGCTTCTATTTATACTATTTAAGATGCGGTTTTTTGCGTTTTTGATTGCGTTTTAATAGGGTACGTCAAGAGAATGTACACTAAGAAGAAATTTTTCGTAAAATTTCCCCTCCCACAGGGGAAGTGTTATACATTTATAATAGATACATTTTGAGCCATAACAACGTGTGGCGGGGTCTGCTAGTTAAAAATTAAAAAGTTTTTAATAATAAAATGTCTACTATGCATATGTAGCTAGAACTATTTCTAAGACTAACAGTCTAATAAAGTGTTAGTCTTATAAGTGTTAGTCTAATAAAATGTCATAACAGATGGGATTACACACACTGTTCTAAACTTTGCCAGGAAAGTTAAGCAACTCTGATTTTTTTAAAAATGGAATAATTTTCAGGTCACCTTTACTGGTTCACCCATGGATGCTGATCTGGCTGGCAATCATTCATAGTTGTAAACTAATATCTTATTGTGTTCCATCTGGCTGACCATTATTTAAAACAACTACTTGTTTGAAACAACAGCACCAATACTTTTGATTTTGTTGAAACCAGTTTATCATACATAGTATCAACATTGATTATCTTTCTAAACTAGAATTTATTAAAATTGAGAAAGATGGAATTTTCCTTTTTAAGAAAAAGAAAACAACATATGCAAATATCATAAATTTCGAATTTTGTTTTCTTATGCTTTACATTGAAACTTAACAAGATTGTCATAATTAAAATGGTATGTCAATTATTTCACTTTTGTAATTTGTATCTTAAGTTGGTAAATTTTTTTTCTTAAAAGCTTTTCTATTAGAAAAAAAGAAATTTTTTATGTTAAAATTTCTTGAAATACTTTTAGCTGCAATTATTGTTTTTAGTGGAAATTTATAATAAGTTTTAAACAGGAATTTAAAATATTTAACTAAATTTTATTAAAATAATCTAGTATTAACTATGCTATTGTAAAAAGATTAACAATAGACAAATATATTTATTTAGATGAAATTGAATAAAATAATTTGCAGGAAAATGAATTTTTCATTGTAAACAAAATACGAGGTCTTTTCAAAAAGTATCGGACTTTTGTTTTTTCCGCGTAAACCAATGATGCGGGGGAGGCCTCTTTCGGTGGAGTTGTGGAGGGGACAGTCATGCACAGCCCTGAATTTTTTCCCGCCTGCAGGAAGCGTCAGTCGCTGGCAGTCGGCCTATGAGTGAGAACGTGTAGTGAGCTCTCGTCGGATTCCACTAAGTTGGAAAATGACCGAACAACGTGAGCAGTGATATTACATCAAATTTTGCCAAAACCTTGGCGATACCCAAGTGTAAACCATTCGCAAGATTCAGCAGGCTATTGGAGACGATCCTTGAGGCCAAAAAAAGCACGGCAGGTCCGCAGCAATATCAAGGTCATGTTGACAGTTTTTTCGACTCTCGTGGGGTGGTGTATGCTAAGTACGCGCCACAAGGCCAAACCATCGCAAAGGAGTACTACCAGGAGGTCCTTCATCGTCTTTCCGATGCTGTGCGACGCAAACGACTGGATCTGTGGTCGATCAAAACTTGGCAGCTCCATCATGATAACGCATCCGCCCATTCTGCACATCTGATTCGGGCTTTTGTTGCCAAACACAACACTCCTGTGTTCGTCACGCTCTGTACTCTCCCCACATGGCTCTGTGTGACTTTTGGCTATTTCCCAAGCTGAAAATGCTGCTAAAAGGAACCCGATTTTAGTCGAGAGAAGACATCGCGCAGAATGCGATGGACCGGCTGAAGGCCATTCCAAAAGATGCATTCCAGCAGTGTTTCCAGCAATGGCAGGAACGCTGGGAGAAGTGTATACACTACCAAGAAGACTACTTTAAGGGGATTAGAGTTTTGTACCTCAAAATCAATAAATGTATTTTTACCGACTAAAGGTACAATACTTTTTGAACAGCCCTCGTAAGTACATCTTAAATAGCTCCAGCAAAATATTTTAATGGACCAAAAATGTTTATAACGTAGTCAAATGGGTCTTTATCAGTTTGAAAACACAAAAGTTTAAATGAAAAAGAATACAAAAACATTCTAAATAAAATAGACCTATTTTATTTAGAATGTTTTTGTGTTCTTTTTCATTCAAATTTTTGTGGTGTTCAAATTAATGAAGACTCATATAGAAAGTTGAAAACATTTTTGGTCCATTAAAATTTATAGCTGGAGTTATTTAAGGTGCACTTATTTCATTCAGTTACTTATCCAGTTTTGGAAATTTATTTTTCTTGTATTTAAACATGATACAAGCATTGTAAATTTTTAAAAATTTTATACTTATAAGTTATTTCAACAGTAATAAATTGCTAATATATTCATAAACAAAAACGAATATTCTAAATTATTTAATAAATATTAATTTAATTATAATTGTTAAATTTAATAAGAGATGGCACCTAACTCTTCCTTCTAGTGACAAATTATTTAGAAATTAATTAAATATAAGTGCAGAAAAGTAGCTTGATATAATCCAGTGGTTGTTTGGTTTTGTTAACATATTCATTTTTAAATTTTCATTAAAAAAAAATTATTGAAACATGTACTTGAACAAAGTGAGAATTTTATATTGAATAATAAACTAAAAATTTTAAAGTTAATATATATTTTATACTTCTGTTTTGTTAAAGGTTTATTTTAATGCTTTAGTATACAGTATATTAAAAAATTTAATTTATTATATAGATGTAACTTCCAAAAAAAACTTTTTAAACAAAAATTAAAGGCTATATAACACATTACATTTAAGGTTTTAAATTACTAGAAATTACTAGAAATTTATCAAAAGAGAGAACATTTTCATCTAAATAAATCAGAACTTAAAATGAGAATTCAAAATTATTCTTAAAAATTTAGTCCATTTTAAACAAGTTTGCACTTACTATATGAAGCTGCAATTGAATAATTTATCACTAATTTTCAATCTTACTGACTTTTTTAACTAGCATTTATTAAGTTAAATAAAATTGTGCTTTGATTTTGATTAGGCACTTTCTTATTTCATAAATTAGCTTAGTTTGAAAATATAAATCAAATAATAATTTTTAAAAATCTTTTTTAATAAGTATTCTCTCTCATATGTTGCTTTATGCTATTGATTGCACAGTCTCTTATAGAAATATCTATACTTTTGAACACAGTTATTACAAAGATGAACTAATTATAATAATATTTTTATAAAACAAATTCTCTGTAGTTCAGCAATTTGTTATTCAACTAAAATCAACAACTGTTGTTTATTAAATAAGACCTATCACAAAGGCAAATAATTTTTATTTATATTAGACATTAACTTATATTAATTTTATGTTGGTCTCTTTCAAATATCTGTATTTTCTTTTTTAAATATTTAAAAGTTGTTAGTTATAAGTCACAATGGCTTATGATAATTTATATATTTATTTATTTAACTGAAAACGTTGATATATGTGGAATAAATACTTCAGAGATTATAATTGCTATCATATTTTCATAATTTTAAGTAGTTTCTAAAAAGCGTTTTCTATCCTTTGTGTTCTATTTCCAATTGAAAATGTTTAATAAATTTTATCAAAATTATGAAAACTCTAGTTAATTCATTCATTGAATTACTAAACCAGTTAAAAATAAAGTTAAGATTTATTAATTATAATAGTTATTATTATTAATAGTAATGCATTTGTAATCTCATTTGATGAAAGAAATTCAGATTATTGTATTGCAAGCAAATAATGATTTCAATGATCAATGGTTAATATGTTGATTAAGGCTGATAGTAACTGTTTTAACAGTTGCATATTATCAGCTAAATGTTGTGACTGATAGTGCAAAAAAGATGGTTCTTAGTTTGCCTTTAAAGGCAAAGTAAGAACACTAGAAGCATTAGATATTTTTGCAGAATCCCTTAAAGGGAATTGCATTAATAGCAAGGATGCTGACTCATTATCTACTGCTTGGCAATCACTCCTTGTTAAGATGATAGTTTTCAAATTTAAATAACTAAAATCATTCATTATAGTGTAGAAATCAAGGATTTAATACTTCAAAAATATGTTTTTCTGGTTGTTTTTAGGCTTTATCTTCATATGCTTTTATCCAAAATTAAAACCATTTAAATGTTTTCAACAAATAGGTTTATAAATTAAATTTAAAATATTTGTATGTTTGATTCATGGATAAACCTGTCTCAGGTTTAGCTTTGAACTACTAAATTCTAAAATTTAAATTGGAATTTTTAAACATTTGATGATGATATTTATAAAATTTTAAAAATCATTGAATGTTTGAAATATTTAAATTTGGAATTTCAGAATTTAGTAGTTTAAACTAGTAAATTCAGCAGGTTTATAAATTAAACTGAAAACATTTGTATGTTTTGATTAATGAGTAAACCCATTTGCTAGAAAAGTGTGAATGGTTATGATTTTGGATGTTATCTTTCTAGCTTTATGATTCTATCTTATGCTTTTTATGATTATTTGTTTTCTTATAATTCAGTAACTTTTTTCAAGAAATTGTATGTTTTAGAAATAAGTTATTTAATTTAATTGAAATTTCATTTAACTTTATTAATACTAATTTTTTTTATAATAGTATAAAATAAACATATCTTAGACATTTTTGGATCACTTATTTTTAAAAATTTTTAATTTATGAACTTGTCTTGATGATTCCAAAATTTTATGCAAAAAGTTTTACTTGAAGTTCAGTTTATAGTTTAAAATTTAATTATAAAGTGTTTTTCACCTTTTAATAAACAATAAAATAAGTATTGATAATTAATTAATCATCTCTGCTTCCATGGAGTTCATAACCATTTAGAAATATGATCTTTCAGTTATGATAGATCTAATCCTTCTGCAGATAACAGGTGGATCTAAGAAGTTTACAAAGTGATGTGATTAACAAGAAAGATGAAAATAGTCTACCTAATCTTTGGAAATGGATGCTGATCAAAAACTAATTAATTAAAAGCTGACTAAGTTAGCAAAATAACAGTTTAAACAATTATTTAAAATCAAATTATATATATAAATCATAACAATAAATGAACAGTTAGACCAACAGAAAGTGCAATAGAACAACCATGATGAAATTTAAATAAAAACTGCTTGATGAGATGTTCAAATGATTGAAACTACAAAAGACTTAAATCTATCATAACTGGAAAATCACTTCTAAAGGTGGACAATTTAATGAGTTGAAAAGTACTCAAATGTAAAAGAGAGTATTTCTAAGCAAATGTGAACTTTAAGAAGGGACAGGTCAGTAAATATTTTCATATTTAGTGAGTGTTCAATTTAAGTATTGATAAAGAACTAATGAACTAATTATATTTATAAGAATTAATGATATTGCAATTACAGTGTTATTCTGGTTTATGAGTGTACCCCTATTCTTGAAAAACCTCTCATAAATCAAAATCTTGTAAATAAGGATGAGTTTTTCTATTGTTTCTTATAATCAAAATTTGTACCTATTCCAACATAACCAGTCATCTTACAGTATGCTCTCTAAACAAGATTAAAGTGCTAGAAAACATTTGTTTACTTATCAAGGATTCTAAATGAAATGAAATAAATAAAATTGTTGATATAAAAGAAACTAATTTGAAACAAGAAAAAATAGACATAAATCATCAGACATTTCTTCATTTAATGGTAAGAAAACAGTAAACAAGAGTAAAATAATCAGTTTTTTTAATGAATGAAATCATAATTGTCAATAAAATGATCTGAAATATAGAAATTAAAGTTCAGTAAACTGCACAACTGTGTTGGAATGATTAACATTATTCTTAAATGAAGACAATGTGAATGAAACAAAGAAAATTGGATTGGAAATAGATTGGAAACCATGAGTCATTTAATTGGAGACTGCAGGAATTTGATCTTACCATACTTAGTTAGAATATTTTTTCTTATAACATACACCAGCGTATAGTTATATCAAATATTTCATCTCATAAATCAGCACGAAGAGAGAAAGAAAATAGCTCATAGTATTGAATTTTCACATATCAAATACTCATAAAATCTGAGTCACACTGTAACTTATTACGTTTTCAAAAAATCAAATATTAAAATTTTATTGAAAAAAAATAATAGAAATTTAATACAATTAAATTCTTGTTTTTTTAATCTTTATTTTAGGTTAAAAGAAATAGAGAATATTATTTGTTAAAAATTTTTACAATTTTTCACTATATAGATTTTTCTTTAAAAAGATGTAATGTTTATCTTAAATTTGTTTTATTTATTTCTTTTACAGTCTGAATTTGGTAAATTTTCACGTGATCATATTTTAAAAGAAATAAGTTCTACATTATCAGAAAGAAAAACATTGTACAGTAAATTGCAAAATCTGGAAGAAGAATTAACTTCACTTGAAAAAATTTTATTAACTAAAAGAAACCTTAATGAAATATTTAAACAATCTCCAAGTATAGAAAATGAAGAACACTTTAAAAAAGAAGAAATCGAACAAAAACAATTAGCTTTTCGTGAATCTATTATCATACCAAATTTTGAAGATCGCATTAAAACTATCATTAAAAATGCATTAATGGAAAACAGTAGTCCTATACAAGAAGAAAGTACAGATAAACTTTCTACAACCAAAGATTTTTCACAAGGGGAGTCAACTATTAATGATACTTCTAAAACTTTACTTCCTAAATGTTCTCTTCAAGTAATAAATACTGCAAAAATGCTAAAAGAAGAATCACATTTATCTCCAAAGAAGAATTTAGCAAATGGTTTAATCAGTCATCAAGAAAATATCACAAAGATTTTGTCAGATAAGAAAACTAAAAGCTCATTAAATTCAAAATTGTGTCTTGAGGATTTAAAATATGGAAAATTATTACATTCAGGAACAATTAAATTAACAGAAGTATATTCTCCAATCAGTCCAAGTAGAACACCACCACTTTCTGATACTGAATGTCAAGATTACATTTCAACTGTAGGAAATATTAACACTTCATTATTTAACATTCATAAAAATTTATCATTGAACTTTGAATCACCTAGTCAAAAGTCTCTAAAGTTATCTCCAAAAAGCAGTCCAGAGAAATTGCAATATGTGGAATTAGAAACTTCTGGCTTGATTACTCCAAAAAAATCACCTGATGATTCACTGTCTTCAGAAAGTGGTTTTTATGATATAAAGAATTCCAAACAGACAAATTTTGTAAAGGAAGAAAATATTAATGCTAGTCAACATTCTAAATCTCCAAGCATATCATCTTGTGTAGACTTAGTACAAAATCATCAGTTTGGAATTTCTAAACCAAGAAATGGTTTTTCTATTAAAGAAGAATTATTGCAAAATATTCTTCATACTGAAATATGTAATTTGAACAAAGAAAGTACAAAAAATTTAAAGCGAAAATCAGTTTCTAACAATTTGTGCCCAGAAAATAAAATGAAACTGTATGAAATGGCAAAATGGAATTTTACAAAATTGGCAACTTCTAAATTGAATAATAATCAAATTAGCTTCAAAAATATCCTTGGTAGTTCAGGTAAGTAATGGTTTCATTAATTAATTAATAATGGTAAAATGTTTATTTTATAATTTAAATCTAAAATAGAAAATTTTTCAAGTTTTACATTTCAAGTTCAAGTTTTTATTAACATGTTCATGGCGTCAGTAGATAAATGTTTAGGCAGCTGCTGGGCATTACGAGTCACCCATTACTCATAGGCTATTCTAATACAGGGTGGCACAAGTCACCCGTGCCTCGTACTATTAAATTAATATATTTTATTGCACCTAATAAGATAATATCGATATATCAAATATGATGTTTGTAGAATTATGTTATCAAAACATATGTGCCCACCCCACGGAAAAACAAGCAATTATGTCTGTAGCCCTAACTAGACGTGTCCATATGAGTCACATGTGCCTCGTAATGCCGTGAACGTGTTAAGTAAATAAATATTTGGTATTATCCATTAAATCATATACCAGGGAGAAAGTTAAAAAGTCTGGAAGATTGCTGTATCTGCTTGTAATATTTAAAATTTAAATAATAATTTTCCAAGGTGTAATAATCTCAAAGATGTTTTCTGTTTTTTAAATTGAAAAAAAATCTATAATTGATTCATGGAGTATGATAGCTTCCATATGGATAAATTAATTAGTTAAACACAAGTTTTCAGAAAGCCATAAAACATCTTTTTTTCATAAATGAAAGGTTAACATCATTCTATCATCAGTGCTATCTATCATTCTATCATCATCATCATTCTATCATCTAAAATGCTATGCACTCTACCATGGTAGTGTGCATAGCATTTTAGATGAGTTATTCCATTCAAGCATAAACAATATATATTTTTTGACTCACCCTTGTATATAATATACAAAGACAAGTCAAATACAGAATGAGAATGAATTTATTACCCATGAAATATACAGTGTATTAGGCAGTGTCCAAGTTGATATGGCCATTTTGAAGTAGTCCTCATTGAGTTGTATTCACCTGGCCCCATGTGTCTGCTCTTCCTGGAATCCATCTTTGTCATTGTGTTCAGAACTGATGCTGACTTATTCAGAGTAACCATTTATTTGAAAAAGAAAAAGGATTATGTGATATATACATTGTACTATGCCAAAATAACTGACCTATACACCTTAGGGGTCACAAGAGAGAGTTTACAGGATATTGTGTATAGACAAAAATACCTGAAGTTTGATTGATTTGCTGGCAGACATGGTAACCTCCCTGTCCTGGAAATAGAGTTGAAATCTTGAAATCTAGGATGTCCCAGATTTTGGCAACAAAGTTAGTCCTATTAGGAAGCAATTAAGTTGTCTGTTTTGGTGACGACATTAATCCTTATAGGAGGCATTTAAGAAGTTTGTTTGGTGACATCATTAATCCAAGTAGGAGGCACAGTGCGAACATGATGGGTTAATGATGTCTCCAAAGTTCAACGAATTTTTCGCAGAAAAATAACTTATCAGAAAATGCGCCCACCGTTTGGTGCACTGCTCCGCGACAAAAACAAGCTTAAGCAATGGCGTTGTCAAACGGTGCACACTTGGTAAGTAATCCTACAGTTTTTTGTTTATAGCATAGTTTATATGGATTATTCCCAAAAAATTATACATATTTTGGAAATGTTGAGTCAAAGTAGTCTAGAATCAATTAATTTTATGGAAGAAAACCCTTTCAAACAGCTGTAGTCCGTGAACTGCACACATGCCGGGTTGTGATTGGCTCATATATTTAAGGATTCCTACAACGTGAAATTCTTATAAAGTGGAACATATCTACTGCGTTATAGGGGGGTCGACTGTATAATAAAAATACTGTAATTTATAACATCTACTGAATTTGTTAAAGTGGATAAGACCAGTTTTTTAGAGACAACTTATAAAGTCACATTGTTAATCTTATTGGAGTTACATAAAGGTGTTTCTGTTTACCCCATTTTATTGTATTTACCATGTAATGTTTTATGTAATGAACATCAAAATGTAAATATTAAATGAATCAAATCAAGATACAGATTTAATTTAATACATAGTTTGACTCTAGTGTGTATTGTTTACTAAATGTGTAATTTTCTAAATTTAGTATAATTGCTTACTTTTGTCATAATTCTTTTAAATTTTTCTACTTTTGTATGTCAATTATTTGTTTTATCAGGAGTTAAGCAGTGACTCCCTCCAAGTAAAAAAGTCACCGACTGACTACATATACAGGAATCAGAATAATTGCTGATTTTCAGGGATCAATTTTGCTGCCCCAAACACCTCAAAGTAATTTCAAATATCTCATTTGAAAGAGAATTGTTCTCTAGGTAGTGTGCAAAATTTCAAGATTTTCTATAAAGCGGTTTCAAAATATAAACAATTGAAAAATGCAAAAATCTCCAAAAAAAGCTGTATTTTCTTTATCCAGGACTGCAGACACTCAGAGAGAAAACTACTGAGTCTAGAAAGCTGAAATTTTAAACTTAAGACTCTTGTTATCGTTGAGGTGCTTGTGAAACTTCCAGATTGATAGGTCAAAGTTTATGCGGCTTTCCCATAGAGCTAATTCAGGTTTATGGAATAATTTTATGCTTATAAGGATAAAATTGTATGGAAACAAATTAATCTTATTCAAACTGTTACTCAGAATTACAAAAGCACAAATTTATGTGAATTTAAACTTTTTATATCAATTTTCCTAAACAGCGTATCAAAAGCATTGGTGGTGAATCATTCAGTTGGCACCAACCAAAATGAATTTTGAAAGCATTTGGTTGGCAGTGCATTTGGTCAGCAATGCATTTTGTCAGCGATTTAATGTCTTGATGTAATAATACAATTATTAAACAAAAACAATTGATATCCAAAAAAAACATGAGATGTAAAAAAATTTTGCCAAGTAAAAATTTATGACAATTTAGACAATGGTCAAAGTTTTTTTTGGTAAAGATGAGCTTGGCATTTGGAAGTGGTACCCACAAGATTTTTACCTGCATTTACCTAACATTTTGCCTTTAAGTGCCAAACTACAGTTTTTCTTTGGTAAAAATAAAGAAAATTTTTGACTGTTATCTAAATTGTCATAAATTTTTACTTGGCAAAATTATTTTATACCTCAGATGTTTTTGTTTGGATAAGTGATTATTTGTAAATAGAAAAATTTTGTAGGTAATGATTTTAAATATAAAAAGTAAACTTCCAGATTAATTTTCTCCTAATATGTATGATTTAATGGACATTTTATATGCATGAGTATAAACTGTGTATAAAGTTTACAATAAATAAATTTTTTCATTTATAATTTACAATATAAATATTAAAAAATTGAGAGTTTTAAATACTTTGAAATAAATTATTATAATTTACACAAATGAATACATTTTGAAACTGCTTTAATTACTGTTTTAATCATTTTTAATATATAATTCCTCTATTTATGTAAATTCACTTTAATGCAATTGAAAAATTCTAAATAATCAACTTTATGGAAATAAATGATAGTTAAATCAAAAATTGTGTTTTTTGTTATCAGTATAATCTCTTTTATAGATATATATTTTAAAAAATGTTAGTTTACTCTTACTGGAGTAGGAAAGTTTTAAGTACTGTATTTGAGAATATGGAACAGATCCCTATTTTGAATGTCTTTCCATGGCTCCATTTATGCCCTGTTCTCATGGAACCAATTACTCACATAAGTGGATGGGATTGCTGTAATTGCTCATATGTAATTTAAAGTATTTCTTACGTCTGATATTATAAACTGTTTTTAAATTTGAATGTGGCTGTTTTAAATTTCTTACTGATTACTTATAATGTCTTAGAAGTTAAATAATAATAATAATAATAATTTAAACATATGGTTATATATTTAAATAGAAGATACAAATTATTCATTTTAGATTTTATTATAAATTAGAACCTTTTGTAGTGATGAAATATTGATGTTTAATTTAGTATACCTAAAAAATTTGTAGCTATAGTATTAATACAGTAAAACCTCACTTAATGCAGGGGATGTGTTCCTAGATGACAAAGCGCTAAGTGAAACAGCATTAAACAAGGTCATTTTAACATAGAGTAAATAGGGATAGGGGAACATGCGATCGAAAATAAAAAACATTTTACTTTAAGTTATTTTTATATTAATTTGCATAATAGTATATGTTAAATAACAGATAAATGTATGCACACAGAAATGTATAATAATGTATTAATTAGTTCATTTTTTCTATATTAATAGTTCATTTTTTGTGACGAAGGTCCTGACTTTTCTGAAATTCTTGTTTTTTCTTTTTGCAATAAAGTTGTAAAGTTTTATTTTTTGGGTTCTTTGTTTTCAGAATCACTATTTTCCAGTTCTACATGGATTCCTTGTTCTGCCAGTTCTTGAAGGTTGTTGTTGATAAGACTCTCACCAGAAACCTGTGGTAACTCCTCAATATCCTGTTCATCTACATCTCCTAGTCCTGCTGTATTAATTAGGTTGAGTTTGATCAACCTATGATACAGCAATAGACTCTTCTCATTGAGAATTCTTGGATACCTTCAGCCATGATTTCTTCCACACTTTTTTCGTGCATTTATCAGTTAATTCTTATTCTGGTATATTTGAAACTGAGTCCAGTAATTTTTAGTAATTCGAACACAAATCAATTATTGTATTTATTCAGATACTTGGCAAATCTCATCAACTGAATAAAATTTAAAGATGAGATTTGCCAAGTGTCTGAATAAATACAATAATTAATTTTTGTTTGAATTACCAGTTAATTCTTGTTAAGTGAAGTCGATATTGCATGTGGCATCCATAATGTTATATTCTTTCCAAAGTTGCACCAAACAAACATAGATTTAAAGAAAGTACGCCTTTCTGCCACCTTTTTCTGATTGGTTCATGTTTGTAAATAATCGTATTATGTACGAATCAATAAAATGCTGCAATAATTTAAATCAGCATAAATTTTGAACTTATTTCTTTAGGCTTCAAGCAGACAGCGTTATATCAAATCATCATTAAGTAGGGTCTTACTGTATGTTTAGTGCTACCAATTGACATACACAATGTATATTACATATCAGTGATTAATGCATTAGTATGTAAAGCTGTGTTCTCTATTAGTTTTGTTTTTTGTTTTGTTTATTGTTAGTGAATGTTTTAAGCCTTTTTAGTGTTTGTTTTTCTGTTTCTAAAAATAATAAATTGAAGATTTTGAGGTTGAAAATATAGTATTATATTAAATATTCATTTATTGATTTTGGCTTTGGTAGATTGCAGAAGTATGTGATGGTGTATTCTCCTGATGGAAAAGCACTTTCTTTTTGGTCAAATGTGACTATTTTTCTTTGATTTTTGTAATTTAGTTGTTGCAACAAATTGGCATAATGCTTGCATTTATTGATTTCTCCAAATACTTGATTCAGATAATTCTGTGGGAATCCCAAAACACAGTTGCTATAATCCAGCTGTCAAATTTGTTTTTGTCTTCTTTGGGAGCAGAGAATCTTTGTGTCCATTATTTGGACTGTTCTTTGGTTTCTGGAGTATAATAGTGGATTCAGATATTATGTACAGTTATAAATTGGTGCATAAAGTCCTTTGGATTATAATGAAAATGTACCAAAATATCACAAAAAAAGTCATACAATACAGTTTTTGCTCCCGATATCCAACTTGTGAGTTTTTTTTATTTCCAATTCTGCCAAAAATTCTATGTTCACTATCATAAGCCAAACAATCTCCATATTGAATCGGGCTACTTTAACACTATTATTAATAAATAATGTAACCAACACCTTATTGTTTGCTGAGGGTGTTTTATTAAAAACGAAGTTTGCTCCTGTAAGTGTGCTAACTTAAAGACAGATGCATTAATGCTAGGGATGCGGAAGGTCTTCCCTCGGCTTGGAAATTTGCTGTTAAAAAGCTTACAAGTAGCGCTTCAACTGAAATATGATATTTATTTGATTTAAAGGAAACTTAGTAGCTTCTATTTAGCTAAGATAGATCGTATTAATATTTAGTCTTTGTAGTATATTATTTATTATTTGGTATCGTTTACAATTTATTTTTTATTCTTATTAATTGATATGTTATCAGTTTATTGATATTTTTGAATTTTTGAACTATTGTTCCATTTATGATGTATTCCATTTTCGTATATTCTAGCCTGATGATGATCCGTTAAGTAGATCGAAAACGTTCGTTTTTAATAAAACTCCCTCAGCAAACAATAAGGTGTTGGTTACGTTATTTGTTTATTTTTGCTGGGTACGATTGTATTCACTATTATTAATAATTAAATTCTAAGTAATTTGGTACTAGAGGTAGACATTAGGCACCATATCTTATTAAACTTAATAATTATAATTAAATAAATATTTACTAAATAATTTAGAATAGTCTAGAACAGGGGTCGGCAACCTTTTGAGTCGGAAGAGCCAAAATTACAATTTACAAAATTTCAAAGTTTTTAAAGAGCCACAAAATTTTTTCTTGCCAACAATAAATAGTACTCGCGTCAATAAAGTTTTTTGATAAAAAACTAATCTATTTATTCATAAGAAAAAATATCTATTTATTCATATATAAGTAGTGTTTTTCACAACAAATTAGATAATAGAAACATCCGATGACGGCGTCATTCGAGAGCTTCCGACGGACTGACGACAGTGACGATGCGTGTCACGGGGGAGGAGTGCGGTGAAAAGCGAGTACAAGTGGCTGAGAGATAGAATCGGTGCCTAATCCTCGTTAATCGATTCAGAACGATTTTTAAATATTTTTTTTTTGATAAAATAAATATTTGCGTATGGAACTAAAGAGCCGCAGCTTCACATCCAAAGAGCTGCATGTGGCTCGCGAGCCGCAGGTTGCCGACCCCTGGTCTAGAAGAAAAGAATTGGCTCGAAGCGAGACTCTAACCCGCAATGATTCAATACAGTTTTTGTTTGGCTTATTATTAAAAACATTGGGTCTTGAGATGTTTATATATGCACACTGTCATTTGAGATGCCAACTATATCTGATATCTCAGGCACTTTTACTCAATAATCATTTAATACTGTATGTTGAACTTTTATTATATCTGGAGTAATAGCCATTTTTGATGATGAGCATAACTGATGAACCATGTCAATGTCATGGTTCATCAGTTGTGCTCATGTGACCAAACTTAAATTTTGGAAACCATTTTTTATCCACTGGAAATGAATGAGCAGACTTGTAAAGTATCAAATTGAACTCTGCTTTGATTTCAATGTTTGTTAAACTTTTCAAATGAAAGTATTTTATCACTAAACATCACTAAGCCTGATGTATTAATAATAGCGAGGTTACAACTGACATTTTCATCTCTAAAACACAAACGTTGAGCACCACTATCTTGTAAGCTATGTTCAACATTCACATTTTAGAGATGAAAATGTCAGCCACAACCTCACTAATAAATCAAACCGTTACCTGATTAATTATGGTGATTGTTTGGTTTAGTACTTTATTATTGTTTTCAACTTGATTTTTCTCTATTGCTTACAAAGTCATTCTAGATATCTACTTTGACAAATTGTCAAATGAGACTAATTAACAGTATAGCATTGTATTTAGTAGCAGATTAATGAGTTAGCTAGTGTTTTCTTGATTTCTGGCATTCTGTGTTGTTAACTATATCCCGGTGTGGTGTAGTGTTGTTGATGTTATTTAAAAGATGATATTAACTTATTTAACATAACTGAATGTCACTTTATTCTGCTCAACAAAGGCTGGGAAAGGAGGTGCGGTTAGAGGAGCCTTATTAAAGCTCAGCCTAGTGGCCTGGTCAGTAGTTAATCTGTCACTAACTATACTGTTATATTTGATTTAGAACAAATGACAGTAATAAACAGTAATAAAAATTTTGACTATGGCCTAACCAACTTATGGCAAATCATGTACTTTTCCAAGGATCCTCATATAAGTTCAAATTTAAATGCCTTTGTGTCCTTAATATATTAATGTCAACTAGGACTTATCTATCAAACAAAATCAGAAAAGTTTTTATTATCACCTGTAATAAGACTGTTTTCTGACTCTGTTTACTTAATTTGCAGAACCTGTTATCCAGTTTAATAAGTCCTAATAATAGATAAATCCTAGTTGACGTTTTAAGATTAAATTCTCATATTCATAATCAATCATATTTGTATATGTAATTTATTTATTATAGTCCTTATATATATATATATATCAAAATAATAATTGTTTTAAATTGTTCTTTGAAGTCATTATTATAATTATGTTTTTATATTATATTTTATTTATATCTTCAGAGAAGATGGGTCTTACTGTATGTTTAGTGCTACCAATTGACATACACAATGTATATTACATATCAGTGATTAATGCATTAGTATGTAAAGCTGTGTTCTCTATTAGTTTTGTTTTTTGTTTTGTTTTTTGTTAGTGAATGNAGTCTCAATCTTTGTGTGTGTTATTGCTCATAGTCACAACATTCTCATCAAACCTTATTTTCAAATTGTAATTTTTTTCTTCCCATATTTGCATTTCATTTACAAAAATTTAAATTTTTTCATTTGTATTCTTCAACTTCTATACATTTCTAATTTATAAAAACAAAATATTTTAGACCAATGAAATGTTACCTTTGTTCTTAATATGTTTTTGCCGTTACTTTCAATTTATAATTTTGGTGGTCTTAGATATCTTCTTATTTGTTTTGCTTATGCATTATCATAAACTGTTCATTGTCCTTTGTCATACTTCTAGAAATATTTACCAGTAATAAACTGTCATGTCAAGATTTAAATATGAGATCAAATATAGTTGCTAATGGAGTTTGGCCTAGATAAATGCAAAACACTTCGCGTAGAAAAAGGAATAATGAAGAAAGAAGATTTTGCACTTGGAAATGGAGACATTATTGAATCCATGGAAAAGGGCGAGTTCTACAAGTATTTAGGATTCCAACAGGCCAAACTAACAGAACATACAAAAATAAATCAAAGATTAATTAAAGAATACCAAAGTAGGTTAAATGCTATTCTCAGAACACAATTAAATGTAAAACACACAGTTAAAGCAATAAACATGTATGTCATCCCAGTACTCACATATTCTTTTGGAGTTATACATTGGACTCACACAGATCTTGAGCAACTCCAAAGGAAAACAAGAACAACACTTACTAAGCATAAACAACATCATCCTAAATCCGCCACAGAAAGATTAACCCTTCTATGTAAGGATGGCAGACATGGCCTGACTGACATAGTTAACCTTCACTACAAACAAATACAGTCACTGCGAGAGTTTTTCTACAAAAAACAAGAAACATTACAGTTACATAAAGCAGTAACTCTAGCAGACCCAAATAACACACCATTAAACTTACACTCACATCATACAGACATAACACAACATATAAAAAGCATAGACACTATCAAGCAATTGTGGGCTTGAAAGGCACTCCATGGCAGGCATCCTTACAACCTGGTCCAGGATTTTGTTGACAAAATGTGTCAAACAGCTGGTTAGCTCAGGGATGCCTCTTTGGGGAGACCAAAGGATTCATGATTGCCATACAGGATCAGGTCATAAATACTAAAAACTACAGAAAACATGTATTCAAAGATACAGCATTCACAAATAACACATGCAGAAAATGCCACATCATGCCAGAAACTATGCAACACATCACTTCTGGTTGAAAGCTCTTGGTACAGACAGATTATTTACATAGATATAATCAAGTACAAATATAATACAAGAGCTTACAAACAAACACAAATTATTACCACGAATCATATTACAAATACATTCCACAGACAGTATTCGAAAACAACACGCACAAAATGTACTATGACAGAGCCATAAACACAGATAAAACAAGTTGCCACAACAGACCAGACATCATACTCATTGACAAACACAATAAAATCACATACATTATAGACATATCCATTCCATACATTCACATTAAACAAAACACATGTACTGAAAAAATTAGCAAGTACACAGAATGCACTCAGGAAACAAGGCATCTGTAGGGTGTTTATTGTACCTGTTGTCCTCTCCTCAACAGGTGTGATATCACACACACTACACTAAAGCCTGGGAACATTACAATTGAGTAGAAATACATACATCACACTACAGAAGGCCACTATATTGAATACATGCCACATTGTTAGGAAATTTTTGAATACAGACACACACACTGACACACTTATATAATTTTAGTTTTGTTTTGGTTGCTATGCCTTGACTGGTCCGGCATAGTATACAGCCACTGGTGTCAACCGAGTATAACCCACTAAACCCAACATAATAATAATAACAAAGTGCAGGTAAACAGCATTTGTCCAGTGAGAATTACACAGGTTGCCAGATAAGTTTTATAAAAAAAATAAAGCAGAATTCCTTGAAATGTACTAATTTTTGAGCACTTTAAAAATAATTTGGATTACATCATCCAAATGTAGTAGTGTAGAGCCCTACAAATATCTCAATCTGCTAATTGTAGCCCAGACTTGCAATCCTGAAAATCATCCATATTTATTTTATAAGAGAAACATGGGTAATGTGACACCTGAAAATATTACTGTAAAAGCAAAACCATATTGACCAGATTAGAGTTGTTCTTAATCTGTTGTTCTTTTATAGCATGGAGGCACTTCGGTCTAAATGAACAAGTTAGCATATGCATATCACAGTTTGGACAGAATTTTCACTTTGAAAATTTCGAAGTAGCTTTATTTCAAACTAACTGAATTCCTTAACATGTAAATCTCTATATCCCCAGCCAGGAAAAAAGTACAGACAGTTACAAACTAATGGGATTTCAAACTGTCTGAGTTCAAATTAACAAGGATTTCCTGTATGAATAAGGTTTGTCAGATCTTATGCAATTGACATCCTTATAGACAGTATGATAGTTATTGGAAATTAATATTGTAGAGTTCATTAGTGTTGATATTATTTTAAAAAATGTTTATTATGTATATTTACACAAATATATAAAAAAGAAATTTCTAAGATATACTTTAAAATTTAAAATATTTTTCAAAATTTAAATATATTAAATATTTCAATAAAAAAAGATTATTTATAAATTAATATCTACTGCATATTTATTGATAAATAAATTTTACTATATAAAACTGGATTAAGTCTGATGCACATAAATATATCAGAAATATCCAGCACAAATTACACTTACTGAACATGATGAAAAAACAAACATTTTCAACCATTTTTAAATCTTCAGGTTAAAGTCAGTCAAACATCAATGTGAAAATTTGAATGTCACTTTAAAATGCATGGAGCAATCATTTCAGTCTTGAAATATGCAAAGCTAATTTTTGGGGCACAACCATAAACTACAGGGAGACAGATACATTCTGTAAAGCAAGGAAATCTATCTTTGAAATAAGACTATAAATTAAATCTTATTACTTAAAAAATAATTGTCATTTTTGACATTAGCATTTTTCAACCAATGAAATGATTGTTCCATGCATTTTAAAGTGATGTTTTACTGGCTTTAACCTGAAGATGACGATTTAAAAATTATCAAAAATGTTCATTTTTTTTCATTGTTTTAAGTAACTATAATTTGTGCATTGGACCTAAGATTATTTATTATTTTATTTTGGAAAACAATTGAAAATTTTATACCAAAACTAAAAATTAAATTTTTGATTACTAAAATAATGTATTGGTTGTAAGATGTATATAAAATTTATTTTGATCATAATCTATTAGCAAAATGAAATTTTATCAATACTTTTTTTTACAAGTAAATGATTGCTTTTTGAATTATTCATCATTAAATTTGAACAAGTGTAGTCTGTAATATAAAAACAGTTACATTATTAATTCTAAATACAAAATTAATAATGTAATATAATTTTATATTTTTATTAGCTGTATTTATTTTTATTTAGTATTGATTATTGATCCTGGTTTAAAGTTATTTTGAGAACATTTTATGAAATAAAGAAACTTCAAGCTTAAATAAAGTTTTAAAAATAATTTAACTGATAAATATGTTTGGTTCTTAAGTTGTTATAAAATTTATGTACCAAAATCAAATGTGGATATATTAGAACTATAGCAAATAAACTCTACACAAGATTTTCAACCTAAAAGTAGAGCAAAACTACAGCATATTATTTCACTGCCAATAATTTTATGCTGTGAAATTAATTAATTAAAAAACTAGTGTTGCAGTTAAATACTTATTATTTATGTACTGTTACTTACAATATTTTTATATCTTACCCACCAGATGACTTTTCATGTACCAACTGATTTAGGTAGAAGACAATCATCTATTGTTTTTAAAGTTTGTAAGTTTTCATGAATTTCAATATTTATTTTTATTTTTCATTTTTATGATAAAGAAAAATAAATTATTAAAATAAACTTCATGAATCTAAAGAAACTAATATAAAAATTTATATACAATTCTTTGATAATTTTATATTATTTTCACAAAACTTTTTTAAGATAAATTATTTTTTAAGGATTTGTTTATAATTTGAGTATTATGAATAAACTTATCCTGATTTCATTTGTGGAGAAGTTGTGACAAAACAGAACTTTAAGTTGCAGAACTTTGCAAGAACTATTAATTAATTAATGAGATGTTATTTTATTGATGTTCTGTAGCTAGTTTTTTTGTTGCATTTTTATCTTAAGGTAATCACTTTCCAGTATTATTTCTGACAATTGAATTTGCTATTAATCATGCACTATTAATTAATGGAATATTAAACTCCATAATGAAGTAATGAAAATCTATAGAAATGTGGGACTAATCAGGGGTAGGGTGTTTACGAGTTCTTGATTCTCCTACCGCTTACTCGACTCAAGACCTTGAGGTCCGGTCTTG
This sequence comes from Centruroides sculpturatus, assembly GCF_000671375.1. Classification (NCBI taxonomy): domain Eukaryota; kingdom Metazoa; phylum Arthropoda; class Arachnida; order Scorpiones; family Buthidae; genus Centruroides; species Centruroides sculpturatus. The sequence goes on from NW_019384778.1 coordinate 224,794, forward strand.
CTTGTCTAAAGGATGGGTTCTTTTGAGCAGAAGGTTTTAAAGTTAAGGATTGCTAGATCCTTATTCCACGTAAAGATCAGATACCAATCTATCATTTTCTTAGTGGATAGATATGCGTTTAATTTGAGGAGGAATTATCATGAGTGATCTCGTCGAGGACTTCAGGTTCAGTATGGAGATGATAATGTCAGAATAATAATAATGTTAATGTCAGATAATGTTAATAAACTTGGATTGGTGTACGTTTCGTACACCAATCCAAGTTCATTAACATTATACCTGTTTATTGTTGAACATTTGTACATAATTAATTAAGGAATCGAGGTTACAGTTCCTTCTCGGGATTTTCACTCGTAATTCATAGGGTTTGGGTTGATAGTGGACAAAATATATATTAGTTGCGACCCTAATCGCAAGTTGGAAATAATCAAGAGAGAGCTTACATACCCTTGCGAGTAGAATAAATACCTCTAGTTATAACGTTGATGTCAGGTTGATCTGAGTTCTTGTTCTTTCCAAGTTCATAATTCAGTCCAAAGTTCGAAGTCAAAGTTCAAGGTCGTAATCAAAGTCTATTGAGGATGGTGGCGACGAGAGGCAGGTAATCCATGGGCACACTCACAGTATAGAAAAATAACTTTCCCCCCTGTGTCGTCATCGCACTTGCCTTTTATATGGGAGCTTTGTTCTCAAGATTTCCCCATGTACATCACAGGTGATGACCTTCTTTGACCAATGGTGGGCAAAGTGACAAAATTATGACACAACAGTTAACTCCTTGCATACACAGACATTTTTGATATTAATGTAATTAAACATAAAAAATACTTAAAACTGAAAAAAAAACAAAAGAAATGCATTAATTTTGAAGAAAAAGTTTCAAATTTTATTTTCCTTTGTCTTGCCTTTCTGTGAAATCTGACGCTGATGAGTCATTGTTTACACAGCTGGATGACCTTGAACACAGCTGGAGTTGGATTTCCTGGGACATTCTCATAGAAGTCTCAGGAGGCGATGAGTTTATAGTAGGATGAATACTAGCTAGATCTATATTTTTAAAAAAATTAAAATTTTTATTGCGATTTCGACCCCCGACTTAATTAAACTTATATATAATAAAATCTATTAATTAAAAAAATTTAAAAACTATCGGAGGTCGTTTTTGACATCAGAAACTAGTTTTAAATAACTTTACCGAAGGAAAATCCGTGCACTACAACTTTAGAATGATGAATGAAATTTGATATCAAACTCCCATTAAAAAACTATTAAAAAGCAATTAAGTGTGAAGCATGTGTCATTAAAGGTAAATTAAACTTGCAATAAAATTTTTTTGCGCGGGAAAAAAATTTTGAAAAAATTTGGAGACTTAAAAAACATTCCAAAAATTCAAAAAAAAAATTCAAAAATGGCCTTAAAGACCGTGTTTTATGTAATGCTATGTAACTTGCCCAAGATATCTCGAGATATGTCCTTAAGGGGTTTTAAAGCATTTTTTTTGACAGATGCCATATTAATTGTTAAAACTAAAATTAAAAGTAAATAATTTAGGTTTTGATTTTGTTTTGACAATTACAAAGAAAAAGATAGCACTTCAATAGAAAAATAAAACTGAAACTTCAGCAATAAACTAACAAAAATAAGGAGGTCAATATTGGTATGTACATGTCAGCAGACCAAGTTGCCAATGAAAATTGGTGGTACTGCAGGTTGTGATAATTGAGTTCTACTAAGCAGATGTTTCTGACATCTGAGTTTCTATTATGCAAAGCATAACACTATACAAAAGATAGGCAGAAAAATTGGGTGAAAAGAAATAGTTCCTTTAAGTGACCATTTCTATTGTCTGGGTTTCTTATAAGTGGGCTCAACCGTACGTTCTTTATCATAAATAAATTTATTGTTTTATTTTTTTCTTTACAAATTTTATTACTTTTAATTCTAACATTACTAACACATTAATCACATGTCTTTTTCCATCTCTTTTATCTGACATAGACTCTTCCAGCTCAGACTGACTCATGTTTACTCTTTTGCTGTTCAGACTAACAACTGAAGCTACTTTTCATCATAAATTCTTCTAAAAATCAAAAGATTAAACAATGATCCCTATATAACTAAATGCTTACTGGAATTATTAAATAAAAATAAAACAAACACCTTTCTCTATTCCAGCACACTTTTAATGCGTTGAAAAATGCATTAAAAGTGTGCTGGAATAGAGAAAGGTGTTTGTTTTATTTTTAATGATCCCTATGTAGAATATATAGAAAATATGTTGTAAAACTTTGTTTGCAATATAAATTTTCAATGAAATAAAAAAAAACTTTAAATTTTTTGCTTGTAACTTAAAAAATAAATATTGGGAAATTCATCTAAAAACATGTGAAATCATATACTAGTGTCATTAATACTTTACAGTTAACAAATTTTTGAATACAAGCATTAAACATTAATAAATTAATGCAATTCTAGAGTCTAGAATCTAGACTGTTATTAAAACATTGACTCTCTGAATCCATTTAAAACTGAACATTTATCTATAAAATGTCTACTAAAGAAAAGAACAAGTTTTTATGTTTGTTTTGTTTCATTAAGGTTTTTTAAAAAATATTAATAAAGTATGAAAAATAAATAGTAACAATTATCTTTTTATTATTAGAAAATTTTATAAACAAATTTTATAGTAATTTTTTAAAATAGCATAATTGAATGCAATCTTGGGACTATTGTTCTATAATTATCATCAGTCAGGTGATTGAATTCTTACTAAAGAATTTATTCCTCTTGAATACTACATTTTTTAAATGTATTATTTGTCATGGAATAAAATTATGATATGAACACATTCTAAAAATTATGAAATATTAGTTCCATTTTACATTTAAAATAATATAACTTAATATAGAATATTTTCACATTATAGTAGTAATAAAGTAAAGCAATAAATGAAGAAATATTTATTACTCATTTCAAAATAAATATGTAGTAATATTACTACAGTAATATTAAAATAATTACAATAATTAAATTTAAATTTTGAATTTAATTCTACTTCAAGAATTAAAATGTATTGCATATATTAAAAAAAATTAAAAACTATAAAGAATTAATAGAAATTGCAATGTATTTTGCAAGCCAATATTTTAATAGTACATCAAATAACATTATTTTTGTTTATCCATTTCTTTAATTCTTTAATAATAAATGTGAATATTTTTGGGTTTTAATATTTTACAATAGTCTTGTTATTTACTTTAAAATTATAAAAATAATAGAAAAATTTAAAGAATTGTCAAATATCATATTTTTGTGCTTAAAAACTGAAATGTCATATACCCTGAAGAAAATTGCTAGAACAAAAAAAAAACTTTGTATAACTTCATAGATTAATCAGATACAATTTTATGTATAATATCTGTTTTGATTTCTCTATTCTTGCTTTGTTTACTCTGAAGAAAATTTTACAAGATTGATTCAACAAGGAAAGAGCAAGTGGGATCAGTTAAAAGTTTTTTCAGAATAATTGAGAGAGAATTATTCAAAAATTTAAAACAAATTTAATGGCAAAATTATGATAATAGTTTTAATATGATTGTTTAAGTTTGTGTGTGTATATATATATATATAATATCTTAGCCATAGTTGTAATGTATCATCACTTAAAAGATGTTCACTAAAAACAGTCTAAAATAAGTTTCTTGTGTAATTCAATCTACTTTTGNGATAATTAACAGTTTAATAATAATTAAGTTACTCAAAAAATATCTCCATTTATTATTTATTTCTAGTAAAAGTTTAAAATGTGTCCTATTATATTCTGTAATATAAAACAATCATTGCTTTTTTATTTATAGGTAGAAAGAAAAAAGAAAATCATATTGAAACATCAAACAAAATTGCAGAACAGCTCAAAATTGTAATGCCATTGGGTATGCCATGTAAAAAATCTAATTCAGAAGAAAATTTAATAAAAGAAATTAAAAAGAAATGTCCATCTTCAAGTCCTAGTCATGCAAATAATAATCCAAAAGATGGACATTTTCACTGTTTCAAAACATCAGTAAAACCACTTCCAAAAAAGGGACCTAGAACTCCACCGGACACTCCACCTCGTACACCATCCACTTCTCCAGAAAGACAACTTACTCCATTATCATATACATCTAAAAAGAGTCCAAGTAGTAGTATAAGTTTATCACCATTATCATCACCATGCAAAGATTCAACTACTTTGGCAAATGATAATTTTCAAGACAAGATGACTTTTGAAGATCAATCATCACTAAATATTAATATTGCAAAATTAGAAAATCATAAATTTCCAGTCACTACTTGTTCTGGTAATTCTCAGTCAAATATAAACAGTCATACTGTATCTGTTATAAAACCTAACAATTTAATTCAAAATGTAAATGTTGGAAAAGTTTGTCTTTCTTTTAATACATTAAATTCAAAAACTAGTAATAATCTGTCACAGCAAGAAATGATGACAAATCTACAAGGAGATAAATCAAACACATCAGAAAATTCAAGACAGGTTGTTGTAATGAATAATTCTTCAGGAAATCAGGCTACAAATATGAATTTTACTTCAAAGAGTAATATTTCTACTGGGATCAATACGTCATTATCTTGGAATCCCCACAATCCACCACCTCCACCTGGTCCTCCACCACAGTTACCACCATTACCACCAATGGCTCCACCTGATCTTCAAGGTTCTTCTAATATATCCGAACATAAGACTCAGGTTCATAAGCAAATGCCAAATGGAACAACAATGCAAATTGTTAATTCGTTTTCTGTCCCCCCTCCAAACTTTAATATGCCTCCTCCAATATCTCTTCAACCTCAAGTAACTCGTGTTTTAACTCAAGTTACATCAGGACCTTCTATTCCATCTCTTCCAAATATATCTGTTCCACCACCAAATTTATATCCTCTTAATTTATCAGGAATTGTACCTCGCAGTAATTTACTTTCTACATCAGTTTCTTCTCCATTTGACTTTAGACAAACATCTCTATCAATTCAAACCCGACAGTCTAATGTTGAACAGTTTCTGTCTGGAAATCATACCATTTCAATACATAGACCAAGCCATCCACCTCAAGTTCGTTCATCATCATATTTACCACAAATTTCTCATCCAGGAGCACCTATGCTACCATCTAAAACAGGTATACCACCACCTCCACCTCCACCTCCTCCACCTCAGATGGCTCCTGTAAACTTTATAAGACCTCATCCTTATCATAATCTTGGTCCGAACGCAAAACATAGACCTATGGCAGAATGGCAAAATGATGGTTTAATGCCTAGAATTGGAAGAAGAGAAAAGAGAAGGAGAAGATCAAAATTTGTTCATATTAGTTTACCAGATCGCCGTCATTTTGGGCGAGGAGGAAATGGAATTTCATGTCATCCAGGTATTTTCTTATATTTTATTATTAGTTTTTTATAATTTGTTACAAAATTATAAAGAATTCTACACTATATCATGTGCTCAAAAATAATTTTTATTTATTCTATACTATCAATATGTATTTCTATATTAAAACACACTACTTATTCTACATTATACAGTTGTATCTCATGCATACATTCAAATTTATCTTATTTATAAGCAGAATTTATTAATTAAGGTGTTTTTTGATAGATTTTATAATTTCATTACAATTTCAACTATGAGGAATGTTTATTGCTTTTAAAAGGTTTTAATGTTTTTTATTATTTTATTTTGATCTGCAGAAAAAAATTTTAACTTCAGTTTCATTTAATCTTTCAGATATTAGTGACATTCATATAAACACTTTTACACAGAAAAAAAATATTAGATATAATTTTTTGATTGCTGCACAAAGGTGCTGTTTATTTGATTATTATTTTGATTAGTATTATTATGGTTTTATTATTTGTGTGTAGTTGCAATCTTTATTTAATATAAATTTATTCTACATATTAAAAATAAAAGATAATACAATGAATACTCAGCATTTAGTTGGTCTGTTCAGTAAAAATAAAGAATTGAAAGTATTAACATATATACCAAAATGACATTAAACTTATTGTAACCAGTACAGAAAAATAATAAGAAAATTTATTACACAACCAGTTCTTCATTTTACAGAATTTATATAGAATAAGAATAGATATTGTAATAAATATTAATTTGAACAAATACAATAAGTTTTTCGGATAAAAACTTATGCTATGCAAAATCTAGCGTGTATTTAAGTTTGAGCGATAAATTGTTCTAGTATAAGACACAATCTTAAAATATGTTTTTATGGTCTTGTCATAGATATGAAAGTTTGGATTAGATTCTTCTGCAAGGATCTGAATAATTATCTGATTTCAGTAATTGTTTTGATTTTCAACAAAGAATAAATATGAAGTACTGTGCAATAATAATTAAACAATGACAGTTTTACATCCTCTTCAGTGCAGCAAGTCAGTATTGGATGACGTGTTATTTTAATTTAATTTATATCTGTTTTTGATAGGAACTTAGTTTGTAATTAAATATTTATTTTCATTCAACTGATTGCCATGAGTGCTTTATAAAATAATCTAAGTGAATGTAAGTAGTATTAAATTGTTCATCAAAAATTTATTTCCAGATGAAAACATTGAAATGGACCTGTATGAAAACAAGAATATACCCTTTTTCAAAATAGCAGTTTGAAGTTAAATGTATTTATTGAAATCAAATTAGATTTTAATTAGATCTTAATCTTATTTCTCTAATATTTTAGAAAGAATTAGTATATGCTGTTAGAAGGAATGCCATCTAAAATTAAATAATTATATACAATTAATTACTTTATAATTATTAATTTATATAACTGATTTTGTAAAATACAGTGAGCTGTGCACAAAAAATATGTTAGTGCATAACTGTGTAGGCATAATTTGAATGGAACTATGCTACAAGTTTTGGTATCTCCTATTAAAAAAAAATATTTAATTACACTTAAAAATATATAGATTATAGTACATTTAGAAAATTTATAACTTTTCCAAAAAGAGAAATATTAAAAATTTAAACTGTTTTTGTAAACTGCTTGTTTGCAACAAAATTTCAAATCTGTTGGTCTTCTTTGTTTTAAGTGACACTTCAGCAGAAAATAAAACAACAGCAATTAAAAAAGACTACAGTAGTACCATAGAACCTCAATCTATCATTCCCATAATGATTGTTTTCCCACATGTACCATTTGTCATTTTTGGCTCCAAATAAAGTTCTATATTCTATATAAATGTTATTTATTCCTACATCCATTGTTCTCTGAACTATAGTTTTACTGCATTGATTGATTGATTGTAAATCATGGTCCTAATGCAGTATTTTCCACATGGATTGTTTGAAGAAAATGAAGCAAAGTATTGCATTATCTTTTCTTTGGATTATAAATTTGGTAACACAGTAATGCAGTCATGCTTCACATGTGGTACTCAACTCCACATCTGCATTATTTCCAAACTTTATTTTGTTGAAATGGTTTTGTGCTTTCTCAAGTGATTCCTAATATTTTGTTTATTTGTTTTCATTAGGTTATTTCTGCTAGGAATAAAACTAATAAAAAATGAACACTATTTAATGTACAGTATTTTCTTTGGACCATGGCTCTGCCAACGAAGAAAATTTGCATGACCAATTGAAAATAATAGAGGAATGTGATGACACATGTCAATTCCTTACCAGTTTTTCTCTTTTTACATTTGCTGAATTGGAAATGGTGCTCGTCACCTGGTTTCAGCAGCACAAGCATCTGATATATTACAATTGAACCACACAAAGGAAAAAGCAAAGTTTTAGCTATCCATCTGATCATAGCTAATTTAAGTGCATCCAATGGTTGGGTAAATAGATTCAAAGGTCGGCATGTCTGATTTTCAAGAAGCTAGCAGGAAAGAGTGCTGAAGTATGTGTAGAAAGTACTGATGAATGACTGGAAAGTCTACCATCTTTATTGGATGGTTATGAACCATGCCAAATGATGCATACAGTAAAGATGAGACAGGGCAATATGCTTCCTGATAAAGCCTTAGCATATAAAGGAGAATCTTGCCATGGCAGAAAACATTCCAAAGACAGAATCACTGTGCTACTATTCATTAATAGTGATGGAAGTGACAAACAAGGCTGATTTTGATTATGGAATCCCCAAAGCCAAAGTGGTTGGCAATTTTTCAACATTATCATTCACAATTTAAAAGTATACTATAGAAGACATCTTGTGCAAACAGCCATTTGCCTTTTAGAGTTGGGAAAGGAAGTAAAGAAAAATTTACATACTCAAAGCAATGCACTATGTAAAGGCAGTGTGACAACAAGTAAACCAGTAAACCACTCAAAATTGTTTCCTTAAAACTGAACACAAGTATCAATTGGATGGTAATGAAATGACAAATGATGATTGTGATTTTGACAAAGACTGAGAAAAAATGTATAGAGCTAAGAAATATGATTTCCAAAAAGCTATGTCTCAGTGGATCACCATGTGGCATTGAAACTGTTGAATTATGCAAAGCATTTGGGTCTACAAGGAGTGTGGAGGAAGAAAATGAACAAGAGATAGTGCCAAGATTTACAAGGCTTTACAAAAAGTTAGTCTTTTTCTATGTGCAAAGTGGGAGCAACATGGACTGTGAAAACATTTTAAGTCTTGAAAAGTCATGTTTTCAATTGAGGCTAGGTTTCTTGGTTGTTTTTTTAACCTGGGAAATCCCACAAATTTCTTAAAAGTTTGCTGTTTTCTTATTTTGTGTTAAGGTTGAGAAAATTTTGCAAATATAAAGTATAATTAACTCATAAACTGTCAGAATACATTTGTTTTTATTAATTTTAAACCTACTTATTAGTTTTTAATTTTTGCTCATTATGGCATGTCACAAATGGTCAACAATCAATATGTAGCTTATTTGTGGCAGGACTCTGAAAATTCTTTACTTGTCAGAACCTGTAATATCTGGAATAATTGTGCTTATGCTGTCTTAATTTTTACCATGCCCAGTAGCTACAATAACTGCATTATGTCAGATTGTATCCTTGCCCAATTTGCACAAACAAGTATGAAGTTTTTCTTCATAAACCTGATTATTATTAATAAATCCAAACAAAGTGCCAAATTATCGGGCTGTAGGCTTGATGCCACTATTAAAGCAGTTGAGGTAGACAAATCAAAAATACTAGTCTGCAAAAGAAGTACAGCAATGCATCTTGAAAACGAACTAGAAATCTTCCAGGCTACAGGTGAAAAAAATACATAACATTTGTTTTCTCTTAAATGCATTAAACACAATTCCATTCACATCAATTGAATCAGAAAGGGCATTCTTGGTAGCATGACACTTTTTATTACTAAAATAAGAATCAGATTGAGTGATCAGAGATTGACCATCTTTGCTTTTTAAAATCTTAATACAAAATATTGTAAATTTTTATGTTTTATTTAAAAAATTAAAATTACCTTTTAAGTTAGAAGTTTGATCTAAGTTTTTTTTTTTTTTTTAAAGNTATAGTATGTGACAAGTCCATCACAAAAAACAAAACTGGACCAATTTTTTAAAAGTATATGACTAAATTTCAGACTATTTTTTCTTATATAATACATATGAACAACATAAGTGTAGTGAATTGAGACTTTCTGTCGAGAGTTGTATGGTGTTGATTTGTGCCATGCCATACATAATTCAAAGGTAATTTTTAATATATATTTTACACAACATTATCACTATGATTTTGGAGGTTGCAGAACGTATTATAATAAATTACTTTAAAAAATGAAAAATAATCATTTGATTTCAAGATATTTTGTATATCTTAAAAATAATTAATTCTGTCATGGGATTTCCTGAGATCCTGGGAAACAATTCATTTTTTCCTGAAAGACCGGAAAATGAGAAACCCTAATTGAGGCAAAGTTCCACCAAGAAGCAAAGGACAATGTGTGACTTTTTGTTAAAAAGTAGTTTTATTACTCTCAACATGAATACATTACATTAAAAAATATTTATTTATAGTGTGTAATAGTTTCCTGCATTAATTGTTTTCCCCCTCCATCCCCTTGAAAAATGATAGATAAAGGTTCCACAGTATTATATGTATACACAATCCAACCCAAGCTTTATAATTTCCATTATTATGAAATATCATTGAAGTAATATAGATTAAAATATTTATAAAAAACAAAAAAAATAGAAAATTTTATCAATATTTATTTTATTTTAACTTGATTATTTAATCTCTCCAGTTGTCTTTGAATTTTATTTGACAATTGCAATGATCTTAATAATAATTAAGGGTTACTAGAATCATCAACAATTAACTGCCTAAGGCAAAAGGGTTTATCTCAAAAAAAATTTTTTTTTTGAAAATCAATTTGTGCATTTAACATTATACCTAATTAGTATCAATAAGGGATACTAATTAGGTATGATGTTGAGTGAGAAAATTGATTTTCAATTTTTGTTTAGTTTGGGCTTTTGTCTAGGATGATAGTTTTATCAATAGTTTTAGACTGATTTATAGGGCTTCCAATGTTGTTATTACAAAGACACCTTATAATTTTTTTACAGGTCTGTCTTTTCTACTAGTAAAAATAATTATTTCAGCTGAAGTTGTAAAATACAATTCAATATTCTATTTCTAAACTTATTTTTGTTACTTCAAAAATTATTAGACAAACAATCAAAAAACAATAAACAAATATATTGAGTGAAATTTAACAAAGACATTATTTTAGAATTTAGATCTTTGTATGCTGTTGGCTTGTATTGTTACTCAAAAACAAAGTATCTGAAGCTATTGTTGCAATAAATTGAAAACATTTAGCATTGTTTCAAAGAAGGAAAATTAATTTTTATATATTCTGTAAATAGTAATATTTAACATCTGATGAATTATTAAGTACAGTAAGCCCTGGATTTAATGGACTTTGAATTTAACAAAAAAAATCTTTTTCTCCCCCTCCTTCCTACTCTAACTATACAACCTTTTTTTTTATTCACCAATAGAGAATGTTGGGTCAATGATTCAATGAGAATAAATAACTTACATTATAATCATGTTTTATTTGTATTTATGACACTCACAATGTATTAAATGTTGCTGTAATGTATAAATTCATTATACAAAAACGATTGTTTTTAAAATACTTTTGATTTAATAAACTTTCAGAAATAACAGATTCAATTAGTCTGTTAAATTGAGGGTGTACTATATTTACAGCAAAAATAAAGTATAACAAAATAAACAAATCACTTAAATTATACAGAATAGATTTAGTTAATTTGTCTTACTCATTAACCATCATAGTTAGTCTGTTAACAATGTTGTCATTGTATAATACTGTACAGTCAAATACTGTTTATAGGTTTCTCAGTTGTACTTTTTTTACAATTATGTTAAAAATTTTCTGCCCTACTTTCTCAATTATAAGATTTCACATATATATGTTATGTTTTAGGTATATTACAGCATTTTTTTTTTCTCACTTTTGCATTATTTACTTTAAAGATATAATTTTCCATTTCACTTTTCTAAATAATGTATTCACTTGTAGTCCACAATGACAGCAAATTTTCAGTAAATTCAAAAATTAATAATTCATTATGTGACAGTTTCTGACAAAGTTTCCTGTTTAGCAAATTGCTCCTCCAGTCCATGTTGAAAATTTTTGCTTTCTACATTTTGCAGTATGAATCAATTTCACTATGTGAATAAAAATTATTTTTATGGTTTTTATTGATTTTTCACTAGTTGCAGTCAGGTGAGAGCTAATATTTAGAATGAGTCTTCATTATTTCGTATGACTGGAATTTTGACAGGTGATAACTAATGTCACAAACTTGTATAGTATGTGACAAGTCCATCACAAAAAACAAAACTGGACCAATTTTTTAAAAGTATATGACTAAATTTCAGACTATTTTTTCTTATCTTACTGGAACTAAATCAAATAAATAATATAAGTAAACAACGCCTTTTTAACAGTCCAGCAAAAACATTTAATTCTCTAATAACGTTTTCGACCAATTTTAGCGGCCTTCATCAGTTACTCCAAATTTCTACTAAATTTCGAATATTTTGTTCTTTTTGATATTGGAGTAACTGATGAAGGCCGCTAAAATCGGTCGAAAACATTATTAGAGAATTAAATGTTTTTGCTGGACTGTTAAAAAGGCGTTGTTTACTTATAAAAACTAATATAATTTTATTATTTCAGGACAACTTCATTTTGTCTAATTCTTGCTGAAAGTAGCGTTTAGGCTGCCTTTTACAGGAATATAATTTTTATAAATACTTTTCATTAATACATAACTAATATAATTTTATTATTACAGGACAACTTCATTTTGTCTAATTCTTGCTGAAAGTAGCGTTTAGGCTGCCTTTTACATCAATATCAATGATTTCAAGTAAAGAAGTGAGTAATTCCAATCCCTACATCAATTGGCAGGACCAATTGTTGGAAAACCATGTCCGAGCCAAACCTCCACAGGTGGAGAGCGTAACACTGCCAATAATTCATACATTAATATGAAGAGCATCTAATAATCATTCTGTGATTTCACGATAATTGATAGAAAAAAATTTTCTATTGTTGATTGTTTTATTGCATTGTGGAATTTTGCCGTTTTAATGATTTGTTTTATTAAATATGGAGAGAATAAGTTTAGGAAGAATTGCCTTTCTTGTCATTTTAGTTCCTGAACGGATTAGGTTAATTAATAGGTTTATGTATTTGATGATATATTTAAAGTGTTCATGTTATTTTCATGTGCCCTACACTGCCAGTTTACTTTCTTCCATTGATTTTCTTGTTAATCTTTTTTATTGTACTACATTATATTTAGACAAGTGTATACATAAAATCAGTATTTCTTTTTAAGCATCATTTTTAGTCAACTTTATACATTCATTTCATGTGAAGTTCAGTATCATCATTGTAAATCAATAATGTCTATCATTCTACGCTATTCATAAATTAAGCTAAATTTTAAATGAAAAAATTCACTGTCAACATTATAAAATGTCTGTTAATGAACAGCTGTATAAATCCTGCTTGACAATCTGCTTCTCTTCGAGGAAAGTATTGAAGTTGCCATTTTAATGGGCAGAATATCTTTCTACGTGTATGTGAATTCAATATATGGGTCAATATGTGAAATTTCCTAATCCCTGATGTTTAACCCAACTTCTTGTTATGTTATGTATATTTATCCCTTTTGGGATGTAGTAAATAGAGAAACATAACATGTTAAACTTGTTTGAAGTTTATCTGCTGTGACTATAGTTTGTTGTTGAAAACACTTGTTACATATTTTGAAATGTTACTTTCAAGTGTCTATTTTGCAGAAAATATATACTGAAAAAAATTTGAAAGTATGTCATTAAAAGAAGAGAAATCTAAAAATGAATATTTATTTCTTGAAACATAGTGCTTTAATAAATTGAATTATTACTGTAAAACAGAACATGTGAAAAGAAACTATATATTTTGAGATTTCTCTTCATGAAAGACATCTTTCACAAACTTTAGCTACCTTTCATAAAGGATATACAGCAGAATTCTATTTTTATGAGCCATTTGAAAACTATTTTTATTTCTGAAAACGAGTGTGGAATATCAAAGAGATCTGTGATGTAATAATCACCCAAACACAAGAAATTGTGATGGCATTGTAAGCAGACATGTTGTTTGGCAGGAAAAGAATTCAGGAAAATTTTTCTATTCCAAAAGAAAAAAACATCATTGAATCAATGTCTTCTGTCAACACTTCATGTTTTGTGGAAATTTTTAATAAAAAGATATATTAAAAAAGAATATATATATATAGATTCCGCG
>NW_019384778.1:239050-248057 GCF_000671375.1 Centruroides sculpturatus
TATATATATATATATAATATTAAAAATTTATAGCTGTAAAAATGTATTTTGGATTAGAAAATTGCCTAGTGTGTTAATATTTTCTTTCAGCAATATGCATAGAGTAGCAATATACTTTCATTGGATAGTATTGGGGACATCCATAGTCCTTTTATTTGAATTCAACTATTAAAATTACTATTTATATTCTTCACTGCCAAAATTCTAGTAAATCAGTTCATTTTTAATTCTCATTCTGTGTAATTATATAAACACTGCCATTATAATATAACATTTATTATACTGAATTATATCATACAAATGTATAAAGTAAGTATCGAATTCTTATATAAATTGTAATCAGGCTGATATTAAGTCTGAAAAAAAATTATTCAAATATAATTAAAAATGAGTATGTGTGAAGTCGTGTAGTCGAGAAATATTGGTCGAGTATATTTTTAAAATAAAAACACACAAGCCCAAATTATTTAAAAGATATATAATGGATGAATTTTTGTGATAAGTAGATATATATGATACTTGTATTGATTGCTATCACAAACAGTTAACAGTTACAGTTATTAGTAAGATTGTAGATTTAGGTTTAAATATATATTTTGATACTTTAATATTCAAACAACATTCTGGCCCTTAACAGTTTCATTTATATTTTACTACATTCTCTAGAATTAATTAGGATAATAAATGTAATATTTTGACTGATTTCGGAAGTTGATCATCATCATCATCAGAATTGTATAGATTAAGGTGATTTATGTCACAATCTCTGGTGATGAAAAAAAACTGTAGTCTTATTCATAAATCATACATATGTATGCAATTAGATATGTTATATATTTAATTGTGAAGGGAAAAACCATGAATTTTTAATTTGATGTTTGAAGGTAAGAGAATTTAAAACATTAGAATGGTATCCAAGTTTATTTAGTCTCTCAAGATGAATTGGTCCAACTTTATCAGGAATATTATCACTGCCATGTGAAACTATGTCACTGATGAATATAAAGTGCAATTGTTTTCTTATTTTTTTTAATTATATTAGTTTGTAATAGAATTGTGTCAATAGCTAGAAAAGATAAATATCATGATGCAGCCAAATCATACTGTAGGATATTTAAACATTTGCTGAAAAAAGATGTAAAGATTTTACATTTATTTATTAAGTTTTACAATCATTCCATAATTATCAGAAAATCAGTTTCTAAAATTTTATTAGAATTATAATTTCAAACCTTTTATTTAATTCTTCTGTCTGGATAGTTTATGATTAAAATCTCAGGGACTGTTACCTTTATATACTGCAGTTTTTTTAATTATTATAATAGTTTAATAAATTTATGAGTAATTAAATGATTGTATTTACATTAATAATTTTCATTGCATAGTTTGTTTTGTTTATATAATAGAAAATTTATATAAATCTCTTTGTATACAAAGGGAGAATTTTGTGATTTTAAATATTTAAAAAATTTTTTAAATTTTAAGAATTGACTTGACATTAAAAATTATGTTTTAATTTAATTATTATTTTAAAATTCAATCACCAACATAACAGATGATAAACAGTATTATACATAACATCTATCATCAAATATAGAAAAACTGCAGTATGTTTTAATTTATACAATTTAAGATTTCTAGATCTTAGTCATATTTATCATTCATAATAGTGGTATATACAATGCATGTAAAGGTTTGTAGTTTGTATAGTGTATGATCATTTCTACAAACCTGTAGGACAGTTAAGATACAAAGCATGTGTCTGAATTGACTGTATCTGTGATCACACCAATAGTTTTGCTCAAATATAAGAAAAAAAAGAATTAAAAATTCTTAAATCTCTCATTGCTTACAGGTATGTTGTCAATTTTCAAATATATAATGCACTGCCAAAGTTCATGGTGGGATTATTTACACTCCCTAGCAGAATGAATACATCTGTGTCTATTATATTCAGTATATTGTTAAATAACAAGAATTTGTCTACTTTTTGTAACCCTTTGCATTTTTTTTTTCCTTTTTTTGGAAAATTTGTATCTGTAGATTCACAAAATTTAAATGTATTTGAAGAAAATCTGTTATATTTTAAACCATACAATTTGTATAAAAATATATAGAATAACTTTCATTATAAAACTGTGTAAAGTATTGAAAGGAATGCTGTATTTGCTGGAAAAAATGTCAAATGTGTGCTACACAGATTGTGTAGTGGAAGTGGGCACTTTTCTTTGTATTGTAAATTTTGCATTGAAATAAATAAAAATTTGTAATAAGTTTGAAACAAATCTAAATAGTTTTGTTCTCTTATATATATGAGTTTATTAGTAAAGTTGATTTTCATTTATTTAGCTTACAAGTATTTCTAAATATCAATTTTTAAAGATTCATGAAAATTTTCAATATACATCAAGCACATCTATAGGCAACAGCCAGCAGGTGCAATTACTACTAACTTGTAAGATTTGCTGAATAATAATGAAGAAAAGGTATTTTGTAAGAATGAATTTATTTTAACAGTTATGACATTGTATGCAAACTGTAGTTACTTTATCAGACAGAAGGCCTCCTCTATATATATACTAGTAGCCCGGGACGCCCCCTAGTGGGGGTTCTTTACAAATTTCCANTTATAGCTGTAAAAATGTATTTTGGATTAGAAAATTGCCTAGTGTGTTAATATTTTCTTTCAGCAATATGCATAGAGTAGCAATATACTTTCATTGGATAGTATTGGGGACATCCATAGTCCTTTTATTTGAATTCAACTATTAAAATTACTATTTATATTCTTCACTGCCAAAATTCTAGTAAATCAGTTCATTTTTAATTCTCATTCTGTGTAATTATATAAACACTGCCATTATAATATAACATTTATTATACTGAATTATATCATACAAATGTATAAAGTAAGTATCGAATTCTTATATAAATTGTAATCAGGCTGATATTAAGTCTGAAAAAAAATTATTCAAATATAATTAAAAATGAGTATGTGTGAAGTCGTGTAGTCGAGAAATATTGGTCGAGTATATTTTTAAAATAAAAACACACAAGCCCAAATTATTTAAAAGATATATAATGGATGAATTTTTGTGATAAGTAGATATATATGATACTTGTATTGATTGCTATCACAAACAGTTAACAGTTACAGTTATTAGTAAGATTGTAGATTTAGGTTTAAATATATATTTTGATACTTTAATATTCAAACAACATTCTGGCCCTTAACAGTTTCATTTATATTTTACTACATTCTCTAGAATTAATTAGGATAATAAATGTAATATTTTGACTGATTTCGGAAGTTGATCATCATCATCATCAGAATTGTATAGATTAAGGTGATTTATGTCACAATCTCTGGTGATGAAAAAAAACTGTAGTCTTATTCATAAATCATACATATGTATGCAATTAGATATGTTATATATTTAATTGTGAAGGGAAAAACCATGAATTTTTAATTTGATGTTTGAAGGTAAGAGAATTTAAAACATTAGAATGGTATCCAAGTTTATTTAGTCTCTCAAGATGAATTGGTCCAACTTTATCAGGAATATTATCACTGCCATGTGAAACTATGTCACTGATGAATATAAAGTGCAATTGTTTTCTTATTTTTTTTAATTATATTAGTTTGTAATAGAATTGTGTCAATAGCTAGAAAAGATAAATATCATGATGCAGCCAAATCATACTGTAGGATATTTAAACATTTGCTGAAAAAAGATGTAAAGATTTTACATTTATTTATTAAGTTTTACAATCATTCCATAATTATCAGAAAATCAGTTTCTAAAATTTTATTAGAATTATAATTTCAAACCTTTTATTTAATTCTTCTGTCTGGATAGTTTATGATTAAAATCTCAGGGACTGTTACCTTTATATACTGCAGTTTTTTTAATTATTATAATAGTTTAATAAATTTATGAGTAATTAAATGATTGTATTTACATTAATAATTTTCATTGCATAGTTTGTTTTGTTTATATAATAGAAAATTTATATAAATCTCTTTGTATACAAAGGGAGAATTTTGTGATTTTAAATATTTAAAAAATTTTTTAAATTTTAAGAATTGACTTGACATTAAAAATTATGTTTTAATTTAATTATTATTTTAAAATTCAATCACCAACATAACAGATGATAAACAGTATTATACATAACATCTATCATCAAATATAGAAAAACTGCAGTATGTTTTAATTTATACAATTTAAGATTTCTAGATCTTAGTCATATTTATCATTCATAATAGTGGTATATACAATGCATGTAAAGGTTTGTAGTTTGTATAGTGTATGATCATTTCTACAAACCTGTAGGACAGTTAAGATACAAAGCATGTGTCTGAATTGACTGTATCTGTGATCACACCAATAGTTTTGCTCAAATATAAGAAAAAAAAGAATTAAAAATTCTTAAATCTCTCATTGCTTACAGGTATGTTGTCAATTTTCAAATATATAATGCACTGCCAAAGTTCATGGTGGGATTATTTACACTCCCTAGCAGAATGAATACATCTGTGTCTATTATATTCAGTATATTGTTAAATAACAAGAATTTGTCTACTTTTTGTAACCCTTTGCATTTTTTTTTTCCTTTTTTTGGAAAATTTGTATCTGTAGATTCACAAAATTTAAATGTATTTGAAGAAAATCTGTTATATTTTAAACCATACAATTTGTATAAAAATATATAGAATAACTTTCATTATAAAACTGTGTAAAGTATTGAAAGGAATGCTGTATTTGCTGGAAAAAATGTCAAATGTGTGCTACACAGATTGTGTAGTGGAAGTGGGCACTTTTCTTTGTATTGTAAATTTTGCATTGAAATAAATAAAAATTTGTAATAAGTTTGAAACAAATCTAAATAGTTTTGTTCTCTTATATATATTAGTTTATTAGTAAAGTTGATTTTCATTTATTTAGCTTACAAGTATTTCTAAATATCAATTTTTAAAGATTCATGAAAATTTTCAATATACAGTAGAACCTCGATTATCCGGACTAATTGGGGATGAAGGTAGTCCGGATAATGAAAAATCCGGATATTCGAAACAAATACTTTAATTTGTCTTTTAAAGATAATACAACACGTTTTCTTTTCGATGACATATCTGTAATATTAAAAGTAAATACTGTATTTAAATCGTGATCAAATTTTCAAGAAACAAACGTTCGTATTGAATTTAGACTACTACTGACCAACGCTAACAGACTACCTATTGTTTAAAAGGCCCTCTGGTGGCGCAAGAAGACAGATTTTATAAAATAAAAAGCAGTTGAAACTGCATTTTTATGAATAAAAATTTGACAAACTATTTATCGTTTTATGACGAATAAAATTTTTTCGTCGCGTTCACGGCTTTTAAGTAATGCATAAATCTTCGAGGCGCGAGGCCCTTCGGACCGCGAGGCATAGGCGGTGGCCCACGTCGTCCATGCCTTACGCCGCCCTTGGTCATAGAAATGATGTAATTTGAATATAAATTATTTATAAATACGTATGTCAAGTTATATTTTTATTACTACGTAAAATATATTTAAGAGTTTACGACCACTGTGCTGGGTGAGACGTTGTTGAAACAAAAAAAGTTATGCATTCCATCACGTACATAAACAGTGTCGTAATTCGCCAAGTGCAAATCAGAAAATTCGTAAAATTTTTGTTTATTTTGAACAATCCGGATAATGGAGGT
Source organism: Centruroides sculpturatus (assembly GCF_000671375.1). NCBI lineage: Eukaryota > Metazoa > Arthropoda > Arachnida > Scorpiones > Buthidae > Centruroides > Centruroides sculpturatus. The sequence continues at coordinate 244,770 of NW_019384778.1, forward strand.
TCTACTGTACATCAAGCACATCTATAGGCAACAGCCAGCAGGTGCAATTACTACTAAGATTTGCTGAATAATAATGAAGAAAAGGTATTTTGTAAGAATGAATTTATTTTAACAGTTATGACATTGTATGCAAACTGTAGTTACTTTATCAGACAGAAGGCCTCCTCTATATATATACTAGTAGCCCGGGACGCCCCCTAGTGGGGGTTCTTTACAAATTTCCATGAGGCACGGCTCCTTTGACTTTTGTTTCTATCAATATGTTCTACAGCTCAGGCATGTAAACCTCGATTTTAAATGTATCCGCCATTTTTTCAACAAATTTCCCGTGAGTCAATGCGCGACGTTCACTGAGTCACGGGATGTCCTAAACGTGCGGCGCAAGGTTAATCGAGGCGCATAATAAGGCAAGGCATATAATAATTATATACACCATTCCGTGGTATAAATAATAAATTCGTATCAATAATTATTTTGTAGTAGGAATTTATTTATTGTTAATTTAAAATCTTCGCTAGGCGCCTCTAGTGTCCGTTATCATACCGTTACGCGGACAGACATAGACCCGTTGAATGGGTTATATATATAGATGTTACCGGCCAAACGGGTTTATCCTATGCGTGTCAGGATATACTAGTTTAGCCCAGGACAATCTAGTTTGGCCTAAATACTTTATGCTGAACTGATTTATGTACTACAAATAGGTGCCAGTGTAAAAAAAAATGATTTTGTGTAATTCACCACAGTACACCTAGTGGTTAAAGTGTACCTAGGTAACCCCAATGGCGGTGCTTAGGTTAGGCTGGTTTGGTTAGGTTAACTACATTTTTAGTAGACGTTTCCTTTTTTTCTTTTGTTCAAGAACTACCGTGAATCAATAACTAGTGACGTTAAACAATGGGCGGCATGCCGGGCACGAACAGTCCGAAGTGCCTCCATTGAGGTTACCTAGGTACACTTAACCCATCCTGAAAAACAAATGAAAGATTAAAAATGAACTTGTGTTCCTTAGTGTAACATATAAAATATTTAACTTTAGTTTGACTTTAGAAGTTATTTTTATTATTTCGTTTGAATTTTTGAAAATATTATCGATTGTTAATTACCTTTAAAAGTGCATGGCTTAATAAAAAGATACAAACTGATAAGTACTGATTAGCTTATTTTTATTTTATAGTTTAGAAGTGACACAACACTTGTACAAATCATTAATTTTAATCATTAATATACTTAAATCAGGTCTAGCCAACCCGCGGCCCGTCACATTAAATTGTGTGGCCCGCTAAGCGATATTATATATCTATTAAAACTTTCGTTTTCCGTTTGTGTAAACCAAAACAATTAAATGAAAATTTGCATGTGTCATTGTTATAATGTGTAAGTGTGAGTACGAATTCTTGGTATAACAATGAAATCTTATTCATTTTGTATTTGTTTTACTTTTTTAAAAGCATATTTGCCTAAATTGTGACCCATTGTAATGTTACGCGTGATGAAAGTGGCCCGTGAAAAAATTTAGGTTGGCCAGGCCTGACTTAAATAATAATTCTAAATCAGTTCGGCCTAGGACAAAGTAGTTAAGCCTAAAGTATTTTAGGCCAAACTAGATTGTCCTAGGCTAAACTAGTATATCTTGACGCGTAGGATAAACTAGTTTGGCCGGTAACATATATATATATAAAAGAACTGTGTTATTTGGAATTTTACAGTTTTAGGGATAGCTGGGAGAGAGATCTGGCAAGCCATGGAAGGATGTAAATTTCATTCAGGCTGGTGAGAGTTTGCCATGCAATGTGCAGTTGGGCATTGTCTTGCTGGAACACCGTGTTGAGTGGTTCAGCCACTGGAGCAAGCTGCACAGCCCACAATTTGTGTGACATACTGGTCTGCTGTCAGAGTATCAGAAAGGTGCACTAGGGCAGTCAGCCGATCAAACATGATGCCCAGTGTGGGGCCACTGTGACGCTTGGCAAAGAGAGTCTGTTAAATTTCTCTCCTGTCATTACCTGTGTGTAACAATGATTTGTGTTATATAAAGTTTTGTATTTGTATTGTGTAGCAACGCTTCGTGCCATATAACCATTGTATTATTTTTTATAATAAATAAACGGCCATGACGTGGCGTCGTTTATCAAGCCCCCCACTTTTTGGTTCGATATGACTTGAAACGGATCAAAGTAGTCGTGTATGATTTTTTAAACTTGTAAGGTATCCTATCTCTTTTCTATATGAAACAAAACATGTATACTTAATATTAATCTACTAATTGTAAACTTATATATACCAACCTCTCATTGTAATACTTTATGCTATAATGCATATTAATCTTACACTTTGTAAATGTAACTATAACATTTGCAATGCCTAAAACATCTGTAAACTGGCTGTGCTTACTGCGGAACCAGTTATGTAACGTTGGTTACGACATTAAAAGATTTGTGTGTGTGTGTGTGTGTGTATATCCTATCACTATCTGTGAACACATAACTTGTAACATTGATATATTTAACAGTTTATGGGCCCAGACACAGGTATTTACTGAGTGAATAGTGAGACACAGTTTTATTTTACGTAACGGGTTTATTTAGCGTACGTGTACAAGAACGAAGACAAGATGGCCGATAGTGTGAAAACGGTCATCACGAAGTTGAACAGGAATAATTATCCAGCTTGGAGGTTTAAAATGGAGCTGCTACTTATTGACAGTGACTTACGGGATGTTGTATGCAATCCACCACCTGAACCACAGACGAATGAATGGAAACTAAAAGATGGAAAAGCAAGAAGTAAAATCGGTCTCATGGTAGAAGATTTGCGATAACAGCTTATCAAAAAGGCAAAAACTTCAAAAGAAATGTGGGAATCGTTAGAAAAACACTATCGAAGATCAACACTTACACAAAAAGTAAGTCTGTATAAGAAATTATTTCACTTAAAGTGTGAAGAGGGGCAGGATATGGAAAGACATTTAAATAGTATAGAGCAGTGGTTCCCAACCTTTTTTCATTAGCGTACCGCGTAACATGTCATATCTCTAGATTGTACCCCTCATTTAAGAAATTTAGTGAGTACCCGTATTGTTAATTTTACATATTGTAACTTTAAATTAAAAGTAAATGAAAAAATGTATAATAAAGTTGTGATTGTTGCAAGGAACATATTTTACCTAATAATTTTTTAATACTATTAGTTTGTGATACATAATATATTATTTTTTCTGCCATAATAACTAACTTTTTTCTGTACCCCTAAACAACCTATCGCGTACCCCTAGGGGTACGCGTACCA